>NC_060178.1:4264427-4279427 GCF_021184085.1 Oncorhynchus gorbuscha | reverse complement strand
AGTAGTCTAAAGAAGGCCAGTTGTATTGCTTCTTTAAGCCACAAATGTTAAAAAGTGGGCTATTTTGAGAACTTTTCTGGGATGCTGGGAAGCTTAGCAGAAGTAGATATGCTCATGTAATTTATGTTAGTGCAGGGTGAGCTGCACACAGTGGACTTCCTACTAGGGCACACCGCCTCAGTGCTAACAGTATAAATCTGGTTCATAGACACATGATTACTGCATACAATAGTAGGTTCAGCAGAGGCATTCAGGGCAGTTAGAGGGACATAAACTAGGTTACATGTCTTCCTGTTATAAAGTACATATGCTGAAGCATTATAATGACTCAGCGACACAATGGATTAACTTGGGTCATTGTCTCAACACAGCCTTATAATACAGTGAAAGGATCCAGGAGCCCAGATGATTTGGGTGGATCAATGCTGTGATTCAGAGAGGATCCCATCCTCCTTATAATGCTGTGTAAGGATCCAGGAACCCAGATGATTTGGGTTCCTTATAAAACCTGTTTCCTAAAAGGTATCAAAATAAAGAATAATCACGTAGGCAGTTGTGAAGAGATGGAATCCTGCTAAAGCATTGATTCAGAGGAGGTACAGGGTCAGATATGAGTCAATCAGCACTTTAAACGGTAGCTTCTTTCTTCATCCTTCTGATCTGGCCGATGTAATCCTAGCCAGGGACCTTCAACGTTACTGCAATAGAAGTCTCTGCCGGCAGCCACCTGACTGACTGACATGTCTATATCCTTACCAGTTGTGCACTTCGTTCTCAGGTTTTTTTGGTTGTTTGTTGATGTCTGTAGACATGGCAGGAGTCGTGGGACAGTTTTGAAATGACATTTTTGTCCGGACTCTCGCAAACACACTGTCAGCAGCTTCTCCAGTGTCTTACTCTGAGCTGGGGTAGTTCGTTTCACGTGTCAGGCCTTCGGCCTATGCTGCAGTGGTGTGGAGTTAGCTGCTTGAGGGGGGACGCAGGCGAACGCTGTTCATGATTCCTCTTGTTTGGCAGATGCGATCAGAAGTCAGTAAGATCAAGAATATACTGTAAGCGTTCTGAGTTTTGATCAATGCTTGGGGCAATATTTAGATGTTGACCTGTAATTCATTTTCTTTATTGTATACAACATATACATTACATGTTTATATACAATGCACTGAACAAAAATATAAACACAACATGCAACAATTGCATTTCTTTTTAAAACCTGTTGCGACTCTAGGGGCAGTATTTTCATTTTTTGGGAAAAAACATTCCCGTTTTAAATGGGATATTTTGTCAAGACAAGATGCTAGAATATACATATTGACAGCTTTGGATAGAAAATACTCTAACGTTTCCAAAACTGTAAAGATATTGTCTGTGAGTATAGCAGAATTGATGTTGCAGGCTGAGAAAAATCCAATCTGGAAGTGCCCCAGGTTTTGAAAGCACTGCGTTCCAATGAGTCCCTATTCAGCTGTGAATGTGCCATCAACGAGCTTACGCTTTCTACGTATTCCCCAAGGTGTCTACAGCATTGTGACTTAGTTTCAGCATTTCTGTTGAAGAATAGCCGTAGGCAGCCACATTGCGTAAGTGGTCACATGGTGGCTCCGAGAGAGATTCTCGCGTAAAATACAGAGGTAGCCATTACTCCAATCGGTCCTACTGAAAAACTAATTGTCCCTATGGATATATTATCGAATAGATATTAGAAAAACACCTTGAGGATGGATTATAAACAACGTTTGCCATGTTTCTGTTGATATTATGGAGCTAATTTGGAATATTTTTCGCCGTTTTCGTGACTGCAATTTCCGGCGATTTCTCAGCCAAACGTGAAGAACAAACGGAGCTATTTCGCCTACAAAAATAATATTTTGGGAAAAAAATGAACTTTGGCTGTCTACCTGGGAGTCTCGTGAGTGAAAACATCCGAAGTTCATCAAAGGTAAACGATTTAATTTGATTGCTTTTCTGATTTTCGTGACAAGGCATAATGCTATGCTAGGCTATCAATAAACTTACACAAATGCTTGTCTAGCTTTGGCTGTAAAGCATATTTTGAAAATCTGAGATGACAGGGTGATTAACAAAAGGCAAAGCTGTGTCTCAATATATTTCATTTGTGATTTTCATGAATAGGAATATTTTCTAGGGATATGTATGTCCGTTGCGTTATGCTTATTAGTTTCGGGCGATGGTTACGCTCCCGCATGCGGGTTTGGGAGTCACAAGAAGTTTGCCTGAGTCACAGTTCATATAAGTGGATACCGTCTCCTTTTTAGTACAGAGAACAGGAGACAAGAGGTCCTACAAGTGGCTCCAATTTCAATAAGTGTAACATCAACGTCATCATTGATCTCCATGGTTATCAATCCATCCCCATGGTTACCAATCCATCCCCATGGTTACCAATCAATCCATCTCCATGGTTATCAATCCATCCCCATGGTTACCAATCAATCCATCTCCATGGTTATCAATCCATCCCCATGGTTACCAATCAATCCATCCCCATGGTTACCAATCCATCCCAATGGTTACCAATCCATCCATCCCCATTGTTACCAATCCACGTCCATGGTTACCAATCTGTCTCCATCGTTACCAATCCGTCTCCATGGTTACCAATCCATCCATCCCCATGGTTACCAATCCATCCCCATGGTTACCAATCCGTCCATCCCCATGGTTATCAATCCATCCCAATGGTTACCAATCCATCCATCCTCATTGTTACCAATCCATCCCCATGGTTACCAATCCATCCATCCCCATTGTTACCAATCCATCTCCATAGTTACCAATCCACGCCCATGGTTACCAATCCATCCATCCCCATTGTTACCAATCTGTCTCCATGGTTACCAATCCACGCCCATGGTTACCAATCCATCCATCCCCATTGTTACCAATCCACGTCCATGGTTACCAATCTGTCTCCATCGTTACCAATCCGTCTCCATGGTTACCAATCCATCCATCCCCATTGTTTCCAATCCATCCCCATGGTTACCAATCCATCCATCCCCATTGTTACCAATCCACGCCCATGGTTACCAATCCATCCATCCCCATTGTTACCAATCAATCTCCAAGGTTACCAATCCATCCATCCCCATTGTTACCAATCCACGCCCATGGTTACCAATCCATCTCCATGGTTACCAATCTGTCTCCATGGTTACCAATCCATCTCCATGGTTACCAATCCATCCATCCCCATGGTTATCAATCCATCCATCCCCATGGTTACCAATCCATCCCCATGGTTACCAATCCATCCATCCCCATTGTTACCAATCCATCCCCATGGTTACCAATCCATCCATCCCCATTGTTACCAATCCATCCCCATTGTTACCAATCCATCCATCCCCATTGTTACCAATCCACGCCCATGGTTACCAATCCATCCATCCCCTTGGTTACCAATCTATCCATCCCCATTGTTACCAATCCGTCTCCATGGTTACCAATCCATCCATCCCCATTGTTACCAATCCGTCTCCATGGTTACCAATCAATCCGTTCATCCATCCATCCCTTAACTTCTCCTGAAACATTTAGTGAGTCGCTGCCACCAGTCCATGCATTGTATGTCACACCTCCTTCGTGGCTCCCATTGGCTGCACGGAGTGGTACTAAAGAAGTCCCATATGCAGACTTGTTTTTAGGTTCAAACACTGGAATGTGCGATGTAATCTTCACCTTGATTAGGCTGATACAATTCCTCGTTATTTAGTTGAACAATTTTCAACTTGAGTGTCATTATTTCAATACAGCGTAGACTCTCTTGTTCTGAGCTTCTAACAGTGTGGCTTCTTGACAATGATCACAAGAGCAGCTGCTCACCGATTTTAACGGCTCCAACACAGTTCCACTGCCAAAACATTAGCTATGCGGGTGTCGGCTATTGTCGGTTATAACGCTTGTTGAGCTGATTGAATCTAGGCCTGAAGCCTGACAGCAGGTTTGATTGATTGTTGTTCAGAGCATTGTGTTGATTGTTGCCTGTAAGTGTTGAAGTTTATTCTGAAAGAAGCTTGGAATCAAACAAATGAAATAGCCTGGTATCAATCAGTTTGGTTTCCAGGCTAACATTTCTGTTGTTCCCAGCAGACACTCCGTTCCTGTCTCTCACCCTGCTGGGCTCTTCCAACCAATCAAGAGTAATTACAAAGTGGTAGTGGTCCACATGTTAATTAAGACATTACACCGCCAGTTACAACACAGATTAAGAGGTTATTAACAAACTACTCTGAGTGTGACCGACCTGGGTTTAAATACTAGTTCACATATCTCAATTACTTTCACATACAGTGGGGCAAAAAAGTATTTAGTCAGACACCAATTGTGCAAGTTCTAGGTACACTTCAACTATGACGGACAAAATGTGGAAAAAAATCCAGAATATCACATTGTAGGATGTTTAATGAATTTATTTGCAAATGATGGTGGAAAATAAGTATTTCGTCAATAACAAAAGTTTATCTCAATACTTTGTTATATACCCTTTGTTGGCAATGACAGAGGTCAAACGTTTTCTGTAAGTTTTCACAAGGTTTTCACACACTGTTACTGGTATTTTGGCCCATTCCTCCATGCAGATCTCATCTAGAGCAGTGATGTTTTGGGGCTGTTGCTGGGCAACATGGACTTTCAACTCCTGGCTGACTAAATACTTTTTTTCCCCACTGTACATTTGAAGTAATTATTCCGATATCTTCCATTTGAGACAAAAAAGTAATTTAACATGTTAATGTATTTGAAAATACTCAAACGCACTGACTCAATTACACTCACATGCATTTAACCCAAGTAACTGAATATTGTATTTGAAAAAAAATATTTTAAATACCAGATACCCGGGTTAAATGCATGTGAGTATCTAGTATTTCAAATATTTCAAATACAATATTCAAATACCTGGGTTAAATGCATGTGAGTATTTGAATATTATATTTGAAATAAGTATTTTAAATACCAGATGCTCACATGCATGTATTTCAACCCAGGTCTGGTGTGTAGTTAAATTAAATATGAGCCTCACATTGTTGTGAGCCGGCTGGAAACGTGAACCACATTTTCTTCACCAGACATTCAACGCCCTCGGCCTGCCCTGGCCTCGAATAAATTAACCTGTATCATAATTAATTAAATCCTCAACAGTTGCTTCGCTTTTAATGGCGGCTGGATACCTGCAACCCGACCCCCAGCTGGAGAGGTAGATTCTCTCCCAAATGGAACCCTCTTCCCTCCAACAGGGCCTTGGTCTAAAGCAGTGCACTATAAAGGCAATCGGGTGCCATTGAGGATTCCCCCAGAATGGTAAGAGGAGCCGGCCTATACTCAGTGACAGCTTGACTAAGACGCTGAGAGGTAGATAGAAGTAAATAGTGATGAATAGATTGGAAGAGACTGCTGCTGGACGGGCCAGGCAGCTGCTCACCTGACACCCTGCCTCGTTCCACTCCACTCCGCTTCACTTCGGCCTTATCTGGTATATCTGAACATTTGTGGTCCTTAGTTACTGCTGCTTTAACGTTACTTACAGAGCAGGCTTCTCCTCTCCCAATCTCCCATACTACAGACCTCTTACCTACAGAGCAGGCTTCTCCTCACCCAATCTCCCATACTACAGACCTCTTACCTACAGAGCAGGGTTCTCCTCACCCAATCTCCCATACTACAGACCTCTTACCTACAGAGCAGGCTTCTCCTCTCCCAATCTCCCATACTACAGACCTCTTACCTACAGAGCAGGCTTCCCCTCTCCCAATCTCCCATACTACAGACCTCTTACCTACAGAGCAGGCTTCTCCTCACCCAATCTCCCATACTACAGACCTCTTACCTACAGAGCAGGCTTCTCCTCTCCCAATCTCCCATACTACAGACCTCTTACCTACAGAGCAGGCTTCTCCTCTCCCAATCTCCCATATTACAGACCTCTTACCTACAGAGCAGGCTTCTCCTCACCCAATCTCCCATACTACAGACCTCTTACCTACAGAGCAGGCTTCTCCTCACCCAATCTCCCATACTACAGACCTCTTACCTACAGAGCAGGCTTCCCCTCTCCCAATCTCCCATACTACAGACCTCTTACCTACAGAGCAGGCTTCTCCTCTCCCAATCTCCCATACTACAGACCTCTTACCTACAGAGCAGGCTTCTCCTCTCCCAATCTCCCATACTACAGACCTCTTACCTACAGAGCAGGCTTCCCCTCTCCCAATCTCCCATACTACAGACCCCTTACCTACAGAGCAGGCTTCTCCTCTCCCAATCTCCCATACTACAGACCTCTTACCTACAGAGCAGGCTTCCCCTCTCCCAATCTCCCATACTACAGACCCCTTACCTACAGAGCAGGCTTCTCCTCTCCCAATCTCCCTTACCTACAGAGCAGGCTTCTCCTCACCCAATCTCCCATACTACAGACCTCTTACTTACAGAGCAGGCTTCTCCTCACCCAATCTCCCATACTACAGACCTCTTACTTACAGAGCAGGCTTCTCCTCACCCAATCTCCTATACTACAGACCTCTTACTTACAGAGCAGGCCTCTCCTCACCCAATCTCCCATACTACAGACCTCTACCTTACAGAGCAGGCTTCTCTCTCTCTAAAACTACAGGCCTATCCTGCACCTTGTAGGGTGGAAGACGTCTCACCAACTTTACACAAAACATATCATCCTCGATCACAATCCGCTAGTATTTTTTCCATGGGAGGAAACAAACAAACAAAGATACCTCACTGAGCCTGAGTTAGTCAAGAGTTTGGAACGTAACTCATCAAGAAGTGGCGCTCCTATTGGCCGGGGACTTTAATGCAGACAAACTTAAATCCTTTTTTTTACCTCATTTCTACCAGCATGTTAAATGTGCAACCAGAGAGGAAAAAAACTCTAGACCACCTTTAATCCACACATAGATGCACATGTACAAAGTCTAGAAACTCTAAACTCTTTAATCCACACACAGATGCACATGTACAAACTCTAGAAACTCTAAACTCTAAACGGGCAGTTAACCCACTGTTCCTAGACCAGTTAACCCACTGTTCCTAGACCAGTTAACCCACTGTTCCTAGACCAGTTAACCCACTGTTCCTAGACCAGTTAACCCACTGTTCCTAGACCAGTTAACCCACTGTTCCTAGACCAGTTAACCCACTGTTCCTAGACCAGTTAACCCACTGTTCCTAGACCAGTTAACCCACTGTTCCTAGACCAGTTAACCCACTGTTCCTAGACCAGTTAACCCACTGTTCCTAGACCAGTTAACCCACTGTTCCTAGACCAGTTAACCCACTGTTCCTAGACCAGTTAACCCACTGTTCCTAGACCAGTTAACCCACTGTTCCTAGACCAGTTAACCCACTGTTCCTAGACCAGTTAACCCCACTGTTCCTAGACCAGTTAACCCCACTGTTCCTAGACCGGTTAACCCACTGTTCCTAGACCGGTTAACCCACTGTTCCTAGACCGGTTAACCCACTGTTCCTAGACCGGTTAACCCACTGTTCCTAGACCGGTTAACCCACTGTTCCTAGACCGGTTAACCCACTGTTCCTAGACCGGTTAACCCACTGTTCCTAGACCAGTTAACCCACTGTTCCTAGACCAGTTAACCCACTGTTCCTAGACCAGTTAACCCACTGTTCCTAGACCAGTTAACCCACTGTTCCTAGACCGGTTAACCCACTGTTCCTAGACCGGTTAACCCACTGTTCCTAGACCGGTTAACCCACTGTTCCTAGACCAGTTAACCCACTGTTCCTAGGACCGTCGTTGAAAATAAGAATTTGTTCTTAACTGACTTGCCTGGTTAAATAAAACATCAGTCACCAGCTTCATCAACAAGTACATTGACGACTTCATCCCCAAATTGACTGTACGTCCATATCCCAACCAGAAGCCATGGATTGCAGGCAACACCCGCACATCGCACGCCACATTACCCTTTCCCACCTGGACAAAAGGAACACCTACGTGAGAACGCTTTTCATTGACGACAGCTCAACGTTCAACACCATAGTTCTCCTCAGAGATCATCACTGAGCTAAGGACCCTGGGACTAAACACCTCCCTCTGCACCTGGACCCTGAACTTCCTGACAGGCTGCCCCTCAGGTGGTGAGGGTAGAAAACAAAACATCTGCCCCCAACACCGGGGCCAGTAAGGAGTGAGTGCTACACCTGTTGTATTCGGCGCATGTGACAAATACAATTTGATTTGATAAGACATTTATATGAATTGCAGTCCTTGCTGGATCTGAGACAGCAGTATTAATACCATGTCCCTGTTAGATGTGTTAATACCCCTAATGAACCGTTGATCGTTTGAGTACATCGATATGTACGTGTGGTTTAAAACAAAACGATTTATGTAGCTGTTCTTGTCTAATGATGTATTATGTCATTTTATTTCATGTTCTGTGTTCTGTGTTCCGTGTCCTGTATTCTGTGTTCTGTGTCCTGTATTCTGTGTTCCGTGTTCTGTGTCCTGTATTCTGTGTTCCGTGTTCTGTGTCCTGTATTCTGTGTTCCGTGTTCTGTGTCCTGTATTCTGTGTTCCGTGTTCTGTGTCCTGTATTCTGTGTTCCGTGTTCTGTGTCCTGTATTCTGTGTTCTGTATTCTGTGTTCTGTGTTCTGTGTCCCGTGTCCTGTGTCCTGTGTTCTGTGACCCCAGGAAGAGTAGCTGCTTCTTTTGCAACAGCTAATGGGGATCCTAATAAAATACCCCCCCCCCCCATTGTATTAGCACTGAGGTCAGTTGAGGATATTAACCAGGTTAGCTACATTACAGTGACCAGGCTTTAATGTGACCTCTGGATGACCCCTGACCTCAGTATCTCTGGACCCCTGTAAGCAGGCTGGAAGTGCATCCCAAAATGGCACCCTATTTTCTTTCTAATTTGTACCCTAATTTAAGCAGGGGATTTACCATTGAGACCAGGGTCTCTTTCCCTTATTTAGGGAATAGTGTTGTTTTTGGGACTCAGGCTGTGTGATGGTTTTTCTGGGCAGCTGGTGATGAATGTTGTATTTATTTATATACTGTAGAAGGTCCACATGAAGGGTCACAGAGTACACGGTGTAATGAGAACACTCTGTGTATACTGAGATACCCTGACCTTGCCCTGGAGGTTAACACAATCCTCTATTCTCTCTCTCTCTATCTTTCAAAATTGTATTCACTCTCTCCCTATCTCTCTCCATATCTCTCTCTGTCCTTCTCTCCATATCTCTCTCCATATCTCTCTCTAACTCTCTCTATAGCTCTTTTTAAAAAACATTGAGTCCATGTCCACGCAGCCGCAAAATATTTATATTTTTGCATAATAAAAACATCCCCATCAAAATCTGTCAGTTTAAGCTATATATATATATATATTTATTGCATTGGATTCGTCTCAATCCACCTCACATCTGTGATGGAAGGTGGCCGAGCTACAGCGATCTAACGTTCCGTAGCGTTGGTTGTTTTGTTCTAGGACACCCACAGGGGTAATCTCACCGCCAGCTGTTGTTGTGGTTACTGCGGTTACTGTTGTTGCGGTTACTGTTGTTGTGGTTACTGTTGTTGCGGTTACTGTTGTTGCGGTTACTGCGTTTACTGTTGTTGCGGTTACTGCGGTTACTGTTGTTGTGGTTACTGCTGTTGTGGTTACTGTTGTTGTGGTTACTGTTGTTGCGGTTACTGTTGTTGCGGTTACTGCGTTTACTGTTGTTGCGGTTACTGCGGTTACTGTTGTTGTGGTTACTGCTGTTGTGGTTACTGCTGTTGCGGTTACTGTTGTTGCGGTTACTGCTGTTGCGGTTACTGCTGTTGCGGTTACTGCTGTTGCGGTTACTGCTGTTGCGGTTACTGTTGTTGCGGTTACTGTTGGTGCGGTTACTGTTGTTGTGGTTACTGTTGTTGCGGTTACTGTTGGTGCGGTTACTGTTGTTGTGGTTACTGTTGGTGCGGTTACTGTTGTTGTGGTTACTGCTGTTGCGGTTACTGCTGTTGCGGTTACTGCTGTTGTGGTTACTGCTGTTGCGGTTACTGTTGGTGCGGTTACTGTTGTTGTGGTTACTGTTGTTGCGGTTACTGTTGGTGCGGTTACTGTTGTTGTGGTTACTGCTGTTGCGGTTACTGTTGGTGCGGTTACTGTTGTTGTGGTTACTGTTGTTGCGGTTACTGTTGGTGCGGTTACTGTTGTTGTGGTTACTGTTGGTGCGGTTACTGTTGTTGTGGTTACTGCTGTTGCGGTTACTGTTGTTGCGGTTACTGTTGGTGCGGTTACTGTTGTTGCGGTTACTGTTGTTGCGGTTACTGTTGTTGCGGTTACTGTTGTTGCGGTTACTGCTGTTGCGGTCACTGTTGTTGCGGTTACTGTTGGTGCGGTTACTGTTGTTGCGGTTACTGTTGTTGCGGTTACTGTTGTTGCGGTTACTGCTGTTGCGGTTACTGCTGTTGCGGTCACTGTTGTTGTGGTTACTGCTGTTGCGGTTACTGTTAGTATAGTATATAGTATGTTAGCTTAGTGGTAGTATAGTAGAGTATATATTATGTTAGCTTAGTAGTAGTATAGTATAGTATATAGTATGTTAGCTTAGTGGTAGTATAGTATAGTATATATTATGTTAGCTTAGCAGTAGTATAGTATCGTATATAGTATGTTAGCTTAGTAGTAGTATAGTATCGTATATAGTATGTTAGCTTAGCAGTAGTATAGTATCATATATAGTATGTTAGCTTAGTAGAACCATCAAAGCGCTCTCACTATCTGCTGGCTTCACGATTACAGTACCACAGAAGAAGAACGATGGTGTAAATAGCATTGCATGGGAACAATACACACACACACACACACACACACACACACACACACACACACACACACACACACACACACACACACACACACACACACACACACACACACACACACACACACACACACACACACACACACACACACACACACACACACACACACACACACACACTTACCAGTCCGTTAGCCTCATCATTACATTATATTGCCCAGTGTAGTGTCGAGTGTCACTATCTACACAATGTCATTGGTATCCTGGAGAGTCTCTTCAAGGTTGGTTAAAGGTTTGTCTAACCACTAGCTGTTGTTCTGGTTACTGTTGTGATTACAGGTTTATCTCACCACTAGCTGTTGTTCTGGTTACTGTTGTTGTGGTTACTGTTGTTGTGGTTACTGTTGTTGTGATTACAGGTTTATCTCACCACTAGCTGTTGTTGTGGTTACTGTTGTTGTGATTACAGGTTTATCTCACCACTAGCTGTTGTTGTGGTTACTGTTGTTGTGATTACAGGTTTATCTCACCGCTAGCTGTTGTTGTGGTTACTGTTGTTGTGGTTACTGTTGTTGTGATTACAGGTTTGTCTCACCGCTAGCTGTTGTTGTGGTTACTGTTGTTGTGATTACAGGTTTATCTCACCGCTAGCTGTTGTTGTGGTTACTGTTGTTGTGGTTACTGTTGTGATTACAGGTTTATCTCACCACTAGCTGTTGTTGTGGTTACTGTTGTTGTGGTTACTGTTGTTGTGATTACAGGTTTATCTCACCACTAGCTGTTGTTGCGGTTACTGTTGTTGTGGTTACTGTTGTTGCGGTTACTGTTGTTGCGGTTACTGCGTTTACTGTTGTTGCGGTTACTGCGGTTACTGTTGTTGTGGTTACTGCTGTTGTGGTTACTGTTGTTGTGGTTACTGTTGTTGCGGTTACTGTTGTTGCGGTTACTGCGTTTACTGTTGTTGCGGTTACTGCGGTTACTGTTGTTGTGGTTACTGCTGTTGTGGTTACTGCTGTTGTGGTTACTGCTGTTGCGGTTACTGTTGTTGCGGTTACTGCTGTTGCGGTTACTGCTGTTGCGGTTACTGCTGTTGCGGTTACTGCTGTTGCGGTTACTGTTGTTGCGGTTACTGTTGGTGCGGTTACTGTTGTTGTGGTTACTGTTGTTGCGGTTACTGTTGGTGCGGTTACTGTTGTTGTGGTTACTGTTGGTGCGGTTACTGTTGTTGTGGTTACTGCTGTTGCGGTTACTGCTGTTGCGGTTACTGCTGTTGCGGTTACTGCTGTTGTGGTTACTGCTGTTGCGGTTACTGTTGGTGCGGTTACTGTTGTTGTGGTTACTGTTGTTGCGGTTACTGTTGGTGCGGTTACTGTTGTTGTGGTTACTGCTGTTGCGGTTACTGTTGGTGCGGTTACTGTTGTTGTGGTTACTGTTGTTGCGGTTACTGTTGGTGCGGTTACTGTTGTTGTGGTTACTGTTGGTGCGGTTACTGTTGTTGTGGTTACTGCTGTTGCGGTTACTGTTGTTGCGGTTACTGTTGGTGCGGTTACTGTTGTTGCGGTTACTGTTGTTGTGGTTACTGTTGTTGCGGTTACTGTTGTTGCGGTTACTGCTGTTGCGGTCACTGTTGTTGCGGTTACTGTTGGTGCGGTTACTGTTGTTGCGGTTACTGTTGTTGCGGTTACTGTTGTTGCGGTTACTGCTGTTGCGGTTACTGCTGTTGCGGTCACTGTTGTTGTGGTTACTGCTGTTGCGTTACTGTTAGTATAGTATATAGTATGTTAGCTTAGTGGTAGTATAGTAGAGTATATATTATGTTAGCTTAGTAGTAGTATAGTATAGTATATAGTATGTTAGCTTAGTGGTAGTATAGTATAGTATATATTATGTTAGCTTAGCAGTAGTATAGTATCGTATATAGTATGTTAGCTTAGTAGTAGTATAGTATCGTATATAGTATGTTAGCTTAGCAGTAGTATAGTATCATATATAGTATGTTAGCTTAGTAGAACCATCAAAGCGCTCTCACTATCTGCTGGCTTCACGATTACAGTACCACAGAAGAAGAACGATGGTGTAAATAGCATTGCATGGGAACAATACAACACACACACACACACACACACACACACACACACACACACACACACACACACACACACACACACACACACACACACACACACACACACACACACACACACACACACACACACACACACACACACACACACACACACACACACACACACACACTTACCAGTCCGTTAGCCTCATCATTACATTATATTGCCCAGTGTAGTGTCGAGTGTCACTATCTACACAATGTCATTGGTATCCTGGAGAGTCTCTTCAAGGTTGGTTAAAGGTTTGTCTAACCACTAGCTGTTGTTCTGGTTACTGTTGTGATTACAGGTTTATCTCACCACTAGCTGTTGTTCTGGTTACTGTTGTTGTGGTTACTGTTGTTGTGGTTACTGTTGTTGTGATTACAGGTTTATCTCACCACTAGCTGTTGTTGTGGTTACTGTTGTTGTGATTACAGGTTTATCTCACCACTAGCTGTTGTTGTGGTTACTGTTGTTGTGATTACAGGTTTATCTCACCGCTAGCTGTTGTTGTGGTTACTGTTGTTGTGGTTACTGTTGTTGTGATTACAGGTTTGTCTCACCGCTAGCTGTTGTTGTGGTTACTGTTGTTGTGATTACAGGTTTATCTCACCGCTAGCTGTTGTTGTGGTTACTGTTGTTGTGGTTACTGTTGTGATTACAGGTTTATCTCACCACTAGCTGTTGTTGTGGTTACTGTTGTTGTGGTTACTGTTGTTGTGATTACAGGTTTATCTCACCACTAGCTGTTGTTGTGGTTACTGTTGTTGTGGTTACTGTTGTTGTGATTACAGGTTTATCTCACCACTAGCTGTTGTTGTGGTTACTGTTGTTGTGGTTACTGTTGTTGTTACTGTTGTTGTGGTTACTGTTGTTGTAGTTACTGTTGTTGTAGTTACTGTTGTTGTGGTTACTGTTGTTGTGGTTACTGTTGTGGTTACTGTTGTTGTGGTTACTGTTGTTCTGGTTACTGTTGTTGTGGTTACTGTTGTTGTGGTTACTGTTGTGGTTACTGTTGTTATGGTTACTGTTGTTCTGGTTACTGTTGTTCTGGTTACAGGTTTATAAGTACACTTTTCCCTCCATTCATTGAGGAGACTCTCTCCATGCAGACACGCTGTATTTTTGGTTGTGGTGTTTTTGTTCTGGCACCTCTCAACACCCCTCATTATGCACTCAACCACTCACTTACACTACTGATTACTGACTACACACAACATTGTTAATTGTATATAGTTTACTTTAGTTCATAAATATATTTTTTGTTATTCCTTGATCTCTGTGTTGTCTCCCTTTTTGATACGGGCTGCGAGATGGTTTTTTGACAAACACCTACATGTGTCAAGCAGACCACCATAGTTCCTGTGCCTAAGAACGCCAAGGTGACGTGTCTACATGATTATCGCCCTGTACCAATCACATCTGTAGCCATGACGTGCTTTTGAAAGGGCTGATCGTTGCTCACATCAACACCATCATCCCAGACACACTGGACCCACTCCAATACGCATGCATACGCCCCAACAGATCCACAGATTAATGTATCTGTACTGGGAATCTGTAGTGGGTATCTGTAGTGGGTATCTGTACTGGGAATCTGTAGTGGGTATCTGTACTGTGTATCTGTACTGGGTATCTGTACTGTGTATCTGTACTGGGAATCTGTACTGGGAATCTGTAGTGGGTATCTGTACTGGGAATCTGTAGTGGGTATCTGTACTGTGTATCTGTACTGGGAATCTGTAGTGGGTATCTGTACTGGGAATCTGTAGTGGGAATCTGTAGTGGGTATCTGTACTGGGAATCTGTAGTGGGTATCTGTACTGGGAATCTGTAGTGGGTATCTGTACTGTGTATCTGTACTGGGTATCTGTACTGTGTATCTGTACTGGGAATCTGTACTGGGAATCTGTAGTGGGTATCTGTACTGGGAATCTGTAGTGGGTATCTGTACTGTGTATCTGTACTGGGAATCTGTAGTGGGTATCTGTACTGGGAATCTGTAGTGGGTATCTGTACTGTGTATCTGTACTGGGAATCTGTAGTGGGTATCTGTACTGGGAATCTGTAGTG
>NC_060178.1:4239427-4259427 GCF_021184085.1 Oncorhynchus gorbuscha | reverse complement strand
ATTAGTTGAAATAGATTATTAGATTAGATTATTAGATGAGTTGAAAAATTGCTGTTGTCTTCAAGCTGTTCTGGTGTGGATTAATCCACAGGGGTAACAGTAGGCTGCGGTAGGCCAGACCCTTTCTGGGTGTAAATCTATGATCCAACATGCTCAAGGGTAGTACTGCCCCAAAATGTTCAAGGGTAGTACTGCCCCAAAATGTTCAAGGGGGGTACTGCCCCAAAATGTTCAAGGGGGGTACTGTCCCAACATGTATAAGGGGATACTGGCCCAACATATTCAATTGTTTACTGTCCCAACATGTTCAATGGGATACTGTACCAAACATGTTTAAGGGAATCCTGTCCCAACATGTTTAAGGGGATCCTGTCCCAAGATGTTCAAGGGAATCCTGTCCCAACATGTTCAAGGGTAGTACTGTCCCAACATGTTCAAGAGGGGTCCTGTCCCAGCATGTTCAAGGGGTCCTGTCCCAACATGTATAAGGGGATACTGGCCCAACATGTTCAATTGTTTACTGTCCCAACATGTTCAAGGGCATCCTGTCCCAACATGTTCAAGGGCATCCTGTCCCAACATGTTCAAGGGGGGTCCTGTCCCAACATGTTCAAGGGGTCCTGTCCCAACATGTATAAGGGGGTACTGTCCCAACATGTTCAAGGGTAGTACTGCCCCAAAATGTTCAAGGGGTGTACTGTCCCAAAATGTTCAAGGGTAGTACTGCCCCAAAATGTTCAAGGGTTGTACTGCCCCAACATGTTCAACGGTATCCTGTCCCAACATGTTCAAGGGGATCCTGTCCCAACATGTTCAAGGGGATCCTGTCCCAACATGTTCAAGGGTATCCTGCCCCAACATGTTCAATTGTTTCCTGTCCCAACATATTCAAGGGTTGTACTGTCCCAACATGTATAAGGGGATACTGGCCCAACATATTCAATTGTTTACTGTCCCAACATGTTCCATGGGATACTGTACCAAACATGTTTAAGGGAATCCTGTCCCAACATGTTTAAGGGCCTCCTGTCCCAAGATGTTCAAGGGAATCCTGTCCCAACATGTTCAAGGGTAGCTGTCCCAACATGTTCAAGAGGGGTCCTGTCCCAGCATGTTCAAGGGGTCCTGTCCCAACATGTATAGGGGATACTGGCCCAACATGTTCAAACAGTGTTTTGTCCCAACATGTTCAAAATCCTGTCCCAACATGTTCAAGGGGCTCCTGTCCCAACATGTTCAAGGGGTCCTGTCCCAACATGTTCAAGGGGTCCTGTCCCAACATGTATAAGGGGGTATCCCATCATGCTTATAATGCTGTGAAAGGATCCAGGAGCCCAGATGATTTGGGTGGATACTGCCCCAAAATGTTCAAGAGACTGCCCCAACATGTTCAAGGGTCTCCTTCCCAACATGTTCAAGGGAGAGTCAATCAGCACATTTAAACGGGAGCCTGTCCCAACATGTTCAAGGGTATCCTGCCCCAACATGTTCAATTGTTTCCTGTCCCAACATATTCAAGGGTTGTACTGTCCCAACATGTTTAAGGGGATTCTGTCCCAACATGTTCAAGGGTAGTACAGCCCCAAAATGTTCAAGGGTTGTACTGTCCCAAAATGTTCAAGGGTAGTACTGTCCCAAAATGTTCAAGGGTTTTTGTCCCAACATGTTTGGGGGTTGATGTCTAATGTTCAGAGTACAATCAACATGTTCAAAATCCAGTCCCAACATGTTCAGAGCTGCAACCTGTCCCAACATGTTCATTAAATCCTGTCCCAAGATGTTCAGGATAGATTCAATGTCCATGTCCTGGTCTTAGTCACCAGAAGGAGCAGCTTAGTAATGTTATTTACTCCAGCTTCCCCCTGGGATTAGTCACAGAGTGGATTTTGCACCAGCCCCAGTCACATTTCTCACCATGGATTTCCCCCTGGTCTTAGTCACCAGAGGGGGTGGATCCTGCCACCCTATAGCCCCCTGGGTTTGGATTCGGGGCTGATAAACTAATGGCCACATTGCTGCTAGAGGTCAGTAGGGCTGCGGAGGTGATCACATCCTCCTTACAAACAGTGTTTTGTTTCCAAAAGGTGGAAAACCTGATCATTTACAAATTACACCCTTTTAAATGCAATGGATTGTTTTGGGACGAATCCTGCAAGCCTTGTGCTGTGATTCAGGACCCTCAGCCTCCTGATAATGCATCCTGTTTGAGTTTACGGTGAAAATATTCTGACCCCTTTACTTTTCTCCCAAATTTGTTACGTTACAGCCTTATTGAAAAATGTATGATTTTTTTCCCCCCTCGTCAATCTACACACAATAATCCATAATGACATCACAATATCCCATAATGACATCACAATATCCCATAATGACATCACAATATCCCATAATGACATCACAATATCCCATAATGACATCACAATATCCCATAATGACATCACAATATCCCATAATGACATCACAATATCCCATAATGACATCACAATACCCATAATGACATCACAATATCCAATAATGACATCACAATACCCTATAATGACATCACAATATCCCATAATGACATCACAATATCCCATAATGACATCACAATATTCCATATTGACACACCACAATACCCCATAATGACATCACAATATGCCATAATGACATCACAATACCCCATAATGACATCACAATATCCTATAATGACATCAAAATACCCTATAATGACATTACAATACCCCATAATGACATCACAATAATTCATAATGACATTACAATACCCCATAATGACATCACAATATCCCATAATGACATCACAATTAAAACTGAAATATCACATTTATGTAAGTACTCAAATTAAATCTAATTGTATTTGTCTCATGTGCCAAATACTACTTAGACCTAAAGTATCTTGTTGAAGCACGTTTGGCAGTGATGACAGCCTCCAGTCTTCTTGGGTATGACGTTACAAGCTTGGCACACCTGTATTTGGGGAGTTTCTCCCATTCTTCTCTGCAGATCCTCTCAAGCTCTGTCAGGCTGGATGGGGAACGTCGCTGCACAGCTATTTGCAGGTCTCTCCTGAGTCTTTCGAACTGGTCCTGGTTGGGAGACACTCCTGGTTGGGCAGTTCCAAGATGGTGTAGTTGTGCAGACGTGTTTTGTCGTTGTCCCATGTACATTTTTGCTTTTCGCTTTTTTTGTATATATTTCAATATTTTTTTCAATCTCTTTTTTCCATTTTTAAATTAAATACACCTTCCGGCAACCCGCCTCATGCAATTGTGATATGGATCTGCTATTCTTAGACCTTATAGCTAGAACCTCCATCAGATGCTAACCAGTTAATTAACTACTAGCTATTTTAGTCATTGTTATCCACTGCTAGCAGGCTTTTACCTTCAGCTCAGACACCAGCCGCTTTTAGCCTGGATAATACTCGTCAGTCTGCACAGCGCGATATCAACCCTGCCACTGCCTGATCACCCCGCTATCATCCAGAAGGCGAGGTCAGTACAAGTGCATCAAAGCTGGGACCGAGACACTGGAAAAACAGTTTCTATCTCAAGGCCATCAGACTGTTAAACAGCCATCACTAGCCGGCTACCACCCGGTTACTCTACCCTGCACCTTAGAGCCTGCTGCCCTATATACAGAGACTTGAAAATCACTGGCCACTTTAATAAATGGGACACTAGTCACTTTAATAATGTTTACATATTTAGCATTACTCATCTCGTATGTATATACTGTATTCTATTCTACTCTATCTTAGTCTATGCATTACTCATCTCATATGTATATACTGTATTCTATTCTACTCTATCTTAGTCTATGCCACTCTGACATTGCTCGTCCATATATTTATATATTCTTAATTCCATTCCTTTACTTAGATTTGTGTGTATTGGATAAGTGTTGTGTAATTGATAGATATAGATATATTGATAGATATTATACAATTTTATTTGTTTTCGACGATGCTGTAGACAAAGGAGAGCTCTCCAGTAGGTATACCAAAAATATTCAAGTGACATTTTCTCAAAAACTGGGGTTACAAGTTTATCAACTTTCAATTCATAATGTCCCATTGTTCCTCAACTGTAGTGTACGATATACAATTTTCTATCTCTGAGTCACTACTTTTATTCTAAATAAAGATAAATAGTTATAGATAAATAGATATACAATTTTCTAGCTGTACTTATATCAAAAATTAAAAAATTAAATTCTACATAAGACCGAATCGAGCCGGTCGGTCACATACAAACAATTCTGTAGAATTGAGGCCTAGTACATCATTACAGCTGTACTTATATAAAAAATTTAAAAATAAAATTCTACATAAGACCGAATCGAGCCGGTCGGTCACATACAAACAATTCTGTAGAATTGAGGCCTAGTACATCATTACAGCTGTACTTATATAAAAAAATTAAAAATAAAATTCTACATAAGACCGAATCGAGCCGGTCGTAGAATTGAGGCCTAGTACATCATTACAGCTGTACTTATATAAAAAATTTAAAAATAAAATTCTACATAAGACCGAATCGAGCCGGTCGGTCACATACAAACAATTCTGTAGAATTGAGGCCTAGTACATCATTACAGCTGTACTTATATAAAAAATTAAAAATAAAATTCTACATAAGACCGAATCGAGCCGGTCGGTCACATACAAACAATTCTGTAGAATTGAGGCCTAGTACATCATTACAGCTGTACTTATATAAAAAAATTAAAAATAAAATTCTACATAAGACCGAATCGAGCCGGTCGGTCACATACAAACAATTCTGTAGAATTGAGGCCTAGTACATCATTACAGCTGTACTTATATAAAAAATTTAAAAATAAAATTCTACATAAGACCGAATCGAGCCGGTCGGTCACATACAAACAATTCTGTAGAATTGAGGCCTAGTACATCATTACAGCTGTACTTATATAAAAAATTTAAAAATAAAATTCTACATAAGACCGAATCGAGCCGGTCGGTCACATACAAACAATTCTGTAGAATTGAGGCCTAGTACATCATTACAGCCTGCTAATGTTGTTCTTCTCGGAACATATATTCTTCATTCATATTCTTATATTTCAGATCTCTATATTCTTGTGGCTCTGTAGCTCAGTTGGTAGAGCATGGCGCTTGTAACGCCAGGGTAGTGGGTTCGATCCCCGGGACCACCCATACGTAGAATGTATGCACACATGACTGTAAGTCGCTTTGGATAAAAGCATCTGCTAAATGGCATATATTATATATATTATATATATATTCTTCATATATTCTTCATTCATATTCTTATATTTCAGATCTCCAGCTTTAATAACAGTTGGTGTATCACTTGTGCACCTTCCATTTACTCAAAATGTTGTCAATTAGCCTATCAGAAGCATTTAAAGCCATGACATAATTTTCTGGAATTTTCAGAAAACTTCTGACCCACTGGAATTGTGATACATTGAAATATAAGTGAAATAATGTACATGTGTCTTGCACAAAGTAGATGTCCTAACCGACTTGACAGAACTAGAGTTTGTTAACAAGAAATGTGTGGAGTGGTTGAAAAAACAGTTTTCATGACTTCAACCTAACTTCTGACTTCAACTGTATATGAATAAATGTCTAATGTTGCAGTGAGACAGTGAGAGCTTGTTGGGCTGTTCCTCAACGTTGTCTATGAGTTGTCTGTGCGTTGTCTGTACGTTGTCTGTGCATCTCTGTGCGTTGTCTGTGCGTTGTCTGTACGTTGTCTGTACGTTGTCTGTGCATTGTCTGTGCATTGTCTGTGTGTTGTCTGTGCGTTGTCTGTGCGTCGTCTGTGTGTTGTCTGTACGTTGTCTGTGCGTTGTCTGTGCATGCATGTCTGCATAGGTTTGTGATTTAAAATCACAAGTGCATATCCTACAGTTGGGGAACACGCAACTTGGGCAGCTGTGGAATGCAGTGTTTGATCTTTGAAAAACACAATGGGACACATCTCATCCACAAAGTTGACTCCAGTTTACCATAAAAACACCCGGGTGATCATTAATACTCTTGGAAGAATGTTCTATGGACAGATGAGTCAAAACGTTTGGGACGACATATGTCTCAATTATGTCTTCCCTGTTAAAGAGACATATGTCTCAATATGTCTTCCTGTTAAAGAGACATATGTCTCAATATGTCTTCCCTGTTAAAGAGACATATGTCTCAATATGTCTTCCTGTTAAAGAGACATATGTCTCAATATGTCTTCCCTGTTAAAGAGACATATGTCTCAATATGTCTTCCCTGTTAAAGACACCTGTGTCTCAATATGTCTTCCCTGTTAAAGAGACATATGTCTCAATATGTCTTCCCTGTTAAAGAGACATATGTCTCAATATGTCTTCCCTGTTAAAGAGACATATGTCTCAATATGTCTTCCCTGTTAAAGAGACATATGTCTCAATATGTCTTCCCTGTTAAAGACACCTGTGTCTCAATATGTCTTCCCTGTTAAAGAGACATATGTCTCAATATGTCTTCCCTGTTAAAGAGACATATGTCTCAATATGTCTTCCCTGTTAAAGAGACATATGTCTCAATATGTCTTCCCTGTTAAAGAGACATATGTCTCGTTATGTCTTCCCTGTTAAAGAGACATATGTCTCGTTATGTCTTCCCTGTTAAAGAGACATATGTCTCAATATGTCTTCCCTGTTAAAGAGACATATGTCTCAATATGTCTTCCCTGTTAAAGAGACATATGTCTCAATATGTCTTCCCTGTTAAAGACACCTGGGTCTCAATATGTCTTCCCTGTTAAAGAAACCTGGGTCTCAATATGTCTTCCCTGTTAAAGAGACATATGTCTCAATATGTCTTCCTGTTAAAGAGACATATGTCTCAATATGTCTTCCCTGTTAAAGACTCCTGGGTCTCAATATGGTTCAATAAATAAACTGTTTTTAAACTGTTCTGTTCGTCTGCCGAGTCACCCGGTCATATTGTGCAAAGAAAGGAGAAGAAACGTCTCTGATTGGCCACTAACACCACGTCGTTCTCAGTCACGCTTTAAAACAGAGAAGAAACGTCTCTGATTGGCCACTACACCACGTCGTTCAGAGAAAAAAAGTCATTGGCCACTACACGCGTTTAAAACAGAGAAGAAACGTCTCTGATTGGCCACTACACCACGACGTTCTCAATCACGCTTTAAAACAGAGAAGAAACGTCTCTGATTGGCCACTACACCACGTCGTTCTCAGTCACGCTTTAAAACAGAGAAGAAACAGAGAAGAAACGTCTCTGATTGGCCACTACACCACGTCATTCTCAGTCACGCTTTAAAACAGAGAAGAAACCTCTCTGATTGGCCACTACACCACGTCGATCTCAGTCACGCTTTAAAACAGAGAAGAAACAGAGAAGAAACGTCTCTGATTGGCCACTACACCACGACGTTCTCAGTCACGCATAAAAACAGAGAAGAAACGTCTCTGATTGGCCACTACACCACGTCGTTCTCAGTCACGCTTTAAAACAGAGAAGAAACCTCTCTGATTGGCCACTACACCACGTCGATCTCAGTCACGCATAGAAACAGAGAAGAAACGTCTCTGATTGGCCACTAACACCACGTCGTTCTCAGTCACGCTTTAAAACAGAGAAGAAACCTCTCTGATTGGCCACTACACCACGTCCATCTCAGTCACGCATAGAAACAGAGAAGAAACGTCTCTGATTGGCCACTACACCACGTCGTTCTCAGTCACGCTTTAAAACAGAGAAGAAACGTCTCTGATTGGCCACTACACCACGTCGTTCTCAGTCACGCTTTAAAACAGAGAAGAAACGTCTCTGATTGGCCACTACACCACAACGTTCTCAGTCACGCTT
Organism: Oncorhynchus gorbuscha; assembly: GCF_021184085.1. Lineage (NCBI taxonomy): Eukaryota > Metazoa > Chordata > Actinopteri > Salmoniformes > Salmonidae > Oncorhynchus > Oncorhynchus gorbuscha. The sequence goes on along the minus strand of NC_060178.1, from coordinate 4,251,569 downwards.
TAAAACAGAGAAGAAACGTCTCTGATTGGCCACTACACCACGTCGTTCTCAGTCACGCTTTAAAACAGAGAAGAAACAGAGAAGAAACGTCTCTGATTGGCCACTACACCACAACGTTCTCAGTCACGCTTTAAAACAGAGAAGAAACGTCTCTGATTGGCCACTACACCACGTCGTTCTCAGTCACGCTTTAAAACAGAGAAGAAACAGAGAAGAAACGTCTCTGATTGGCCACTACACCACGTCGTTCTCAGTCACGCTTTAAAACAGAGAAGAAACCTCTCTGATTGGCCACTACACCACGACGTTCTCAGTCACGCTTTAAAACAGAGAAGAAACCTCTCTGATTGGCCACTACACCACGTCGTTCTCAGTCACGCTTTAAAACAGAGAAGAAACCTCTCTGATTGGCCACTACACCACGACGTTCTCAGTCACGCATAAAAACAGAGAAGAAATGTCTCTGATTGGCCACTACACCACGACGTTCTCAGTCACGCATAAAAACAGAGAAGAAATGTCTCTGATTGGCCACTACACCACGACGTTCTCAGTCACGCATAAAAACAGAGAAGAAACGTCTCTGATTGGCCACTACACCACGACGTTCTCAGTCACGCATAAAAACAGAGAAGAAACGTCTCTGATTGGCCACTACACCACGTCGTTCTCAGTCACGCTTTAAAACAGAGAAGAAACCTCTCTGATTGGCCACTACACCACGTCGATCTCAGTCACGCATAGAAACAGAGAAGAAACGTCTCTGATTGGCCACTAACACCACGTCGTTCTCAGTCACGCTTTAAAACAGAGAAGAAACCTCTCTGATTGGCCATTACACCACGTCGATCTCAGTCACGCATAGAAACAGAGAAGAAACGTCTCTGATTGGCCACTACACCACGTCGTTCTCAGTCACGCTTTAAAACAGAGAAGAAACGTCTCTGATTGGCCACTACACCACGTCGTTCTCAGTCACGCTTTAAAACAGAGAAGAAACGTCTCTGATTGGCCACTACACCACAACGTTCTCAGTCACGCTTTAAAACAGAGAAGAAACGTCTCTGATTGGCCACTACACCACGTCGTTCTCAGTCACGCTTTAAAACAGAGAAGAAACAGAGAAGAAACGTCTCTGATTGGCCACTACACCACGTCGTTCTCAGTCACGCTTTAAAACAGAGAGAAACCTCTCTGATTGGCCACTACACCACGTCGATCTCAGTCACGCTTTAAAACAGAGAAGAAACAGAGAAGAAACGTCTCTGATTGGCCACTACACCACGTCGTTCTCAGTCACGCTTTAAAACAGAGAAGAAACCTCTCTGATTGGCCACTACACCACGACGTTCTCAGTCACGCTTTAAAACAGAGAAGAAACCTCTCTGATTGGCCACTACACCACGTCGTTCTCAGTCACGCTTTAAAACAGAGAAGAAACCTCTCTGATTGGCCACTACACCACGACGTTCTCAGTCACGCATAAAAACAGAGAAGAAATGTCTCTGATTGGCCACTACACCACGACGTTCTCAGTCACGCATAAAAACAGAGAAGAAACGTCTCTGATTGGCCACTACACCACGTCGTTCTCAGTCACGCTTTAAAACAGAGAAGAAACCTCTCTGATTGGCCACTACACCACGTCGATCTCAGTCACGCATAGAAACAGAGAAGAAACGTCTCTGATTGGCCACTACACCACGTCGTTCTCAGTCACGCTTTAAAACAAAGAAGAAACCTCTCTGATTGGCCACTACACCACGTCGATCTCAGTCACGCATAGAAACAGAGAAGAAACGTCTCTGATTGGCCACTAACACCACGTCGTTCTCAGTCACGCTTTAAAACAGAGAAGAAACGTCTCTGATTGGCCACTACACCACGTCGTTCTCAGTCACGCTTTAAAACAGAGAAGAAACGTCTCTGATTGGCCACTACACCACGACGTTCTCAATCACGCTTTAAAACAGAGAAGAAACGTCTCTGATTGGCCACTACACCACGTCGTTCTCAGTCACGCTTTAAAACAGAGAAGAAACAGAGAAGAAACGTCTCTGATTGGCCACTACACCACGTCATTCTCAGTCACGCTTTAAAACAGAGAAGAAACCTCTCTGATTGGCCACTACACCACGTCGATCTCAGTCACGCTTTAAAACAGAGAAGAAACAGAGAAGAAACGTCTCTGATTGGCCACTACACCACGACGTTCTCAGTCACGCATAAAAACAGAGAAGAAATGTCTCTGATTGGCCACTACACCACGACGTTCTCAGTCACGCATAAAAACAGAGAAGAAACGTCTCTGATTGGCCACTACACCACGTCGTTCTCAGTCACGCTTTAAAACAGAGAAGAAACCTCTCTGATTGGCCACTACACCACGTCGATCTCAGTCACGCATAGAAACAGAGAAGAAACGTCTCTGATTGGCCACTAACACCACGTCGTTCTCAGTCACGCTTTAAAACAGAGAAGAAACCTCTCTGATTGGCCACTACACCACGTCCATCTCAGTCACGCATAGAAACAGAGAAGAAACGTCTCTGATTGGCCACTACACCACGTCGTTCTCAGTCACGCTTTAAAACAGAGAAGAAACGTCTCTGATTGGCCACTACACCACGTCGTTCTCAGTCACGCTTTAAAACAGAGAAGAAACGTCTCTGATTGGCCACTACACCACAACGTTCTCAGTCACGCTTTAAAACAGAGAAGAAACGTCTCTGATTGGCCACTACACCACGTCGTTCTCAGTCACGCTTTAAAACAGAGAAGAAACAGAGAAGAAACGTCTCTGATTGGCCACTACACCACGTCGTTCTCAGTCACGCTTTAAAACAGAGAAGAAACCTCTCTGATTGGCCACTACACCACGTCGATCTCAGTCACGCTTTAAAACAGAGAAGAAACAGAGAAGAAACGTCTCTGATTGGCCACTACACCACGTCGTTCTCAGTCACGCTTTAAAACAGAGAAGAAACCTCTCTGATTGGCCACTACACCACGACGTTCTCAGTCACGCTTTAAAACAGAGAAGAAACCTCTCTGATTGGCCACTACACCACGTCGTTCTCAGTCACGCTTTAAAACAGAGAAGAAACCTCTCTGATTGGCCACTACACCACGACGTTCTCAGTCACGCATAAAAACAGAGAAGAAATGTCTCTGATTGGCCACTACACCACGACGTTCTCAGTCACGCATAAAAACAGAGAAGAAATGTCTCTGATTGGCCACTACACCACGACGTTCTCAGTCACGCATAAAAACAGAGAAGAAACGTCTCTGATTGGCCACTACACCACGACGTTCTCAGTCACGCATAAAAACAGAGAAGAAACGTCTCTGATTGGCCACTACACCACGTCGTTCTCAGTCACGCTTTAAAACAGAGAAGAAACCTCTCTGATTGGCCACTACACCACGTAGATCTCAGTCACGCATAGAAACAGAGAAGAAACGTCTCTGATTGGCCACTAACACCACGTCGTTCTCAGTCACGCTTTAAAACAGAGAAGAAACCTCTCTGATTGGCCACTACACCACGTCGTTCTCAGTCACGCTTTAAAACAGAGAAGAAACGTCTCTGATTGGCCACTACACCACGTCGTTCTCAGTCACGCTTTAAAACAGAGACGAAACGTCTCTGATTGGCCACTACACCACGTCGTTCTCAGTCACGCTTTAAAACAGAGAAGAAACGTCTCTGATTGGCCACTACACCACGTCGTTCTCAGTCACGCTTTAAAACAGAGAAGAAACAGAGAAGAAACGTCTCTGATTGGCCACTACACCACGTCGTTCTCAGTCACGCTTTAAAACAGAGAAGAAACCTCTCTGATTGGCCACTACACCACGTCGATCTCAGTCACGCTTTAAAACAGAGAAGAAACAGAGAAGAAACGTCTCTGATTGGCCACTACACCACGTCGTTCTCAGTCACGCTTTAAAACAGAGAAGAAACCTCTCTGATTGGCCACTACACCACGACGTTCTCAGTCACGCTTTAAAACAGAGAAGAAACCTCTCTGATTGGCCACTACACCACGTCGTTCTCAGTCACGCTTTAAAACAGAGAAGAAACCTCTCTGATTGGCCACTACACCACGACGTTCTCAGTCACGCATAAAAACAGAGAAGAAATGTCTCTGATTGGCCACTACACCACGACGTTCTCAGTCACGCATAAAAACAGAGAAGAAATGTCTCTGATTGGCCACTACACCACGACGTTCTCAGTCACGCATAAAAACAGAGAAGAAACGTCTCTGATTGGCCACAACACCACGACGTTCTCAGTCACGCATAAAAACAGAGAAGAAACGTCTCTGATTGGCCACTACACCACGTCGTTCTCAGTCACGCTTTAAAACAGAGAAGAAACCTCTCTGATTGGCCACTACACCACGTCGATCTCAGTCACGCATAGAAACAGAGAAGAAACGTCTCTGATTGGCCACTAACACCACGTCGTTCTCAGTCACGCTTTAAAACAGAGAAGAAACCTCTCTGATTGGCCATTACACCACGTCGATCTCAGTCACGCATAGAAACAGAGAAGAAACGTCTCTGATTGGCCACTACACCACGTCGTTCTCAGTCACGCTTTAAAACAGAGAAGAAACAGAGAAGAAACGTCTCTGATTGGCCACTACACCACGTCGTTCTCAGTCACGCTTTAAAACAGAGAAGAAACCTCTCTGATTGGCCACTACACCACGTCGATCTCAGTCACGCTTTAAAACAGAGAAGAAACAGAGAAGAAACGTCTCTGATTGGCCACTACACCACGTCGTTCTCAGTCACGCTTTAAAACAGAGAAGAAACCTCTCTGATTGGCCACTACACCACGACGTTCTCAGTCACGCTTTAAAACAGAGAAGAAACCTCTCTGATTGGCCACTACACCACGTCGTTCTCAGTCACGCTTTAAAACAGAGAAGAAACCTCTCTGATTGGCCACTACACCACGACGTTCTCAGTCACGCATAAAAACAGAGAAGAAATGTCTCTGATTGGCCACTACACCACGACGTTCTCAGTCACGCATAAAAACAGAGAAGAAACGTCTCTGATTGGCCACTACACCACGTCGTTCTCAGTCACGCTTTAAAACAGAGAAGAAACCTCTCTGATTGGCCACTACACCACGTCGATCTCAGTCACGCATAGAAACAGAGAAGAAACGTCTCTGATTGGCCACTACACCACGTCGTTCTCAGTCACGCTTTAAAACAAAGAAGAAACCTCTCTGATTGGCCACTACACCACGTCGATCTCAGTCACGCATAGAAACAGAGAAGAAACGTCTCTGATTGGCCACTACACCACGTCGTTCTCAGTCACGCTTTAAAACAGAGAAGAAACGTCTCTGATTGGCCACTACACCACGACGTTCTCAGTCACGCTTTAAAACAGAGAAGAAACGTCTCTGATTGGCCACTACACCACGTCGTTCTCAGTCACGCTTTAAAACAGAGAAGAAACGTCTCTGATTGGCCACTACACCACGTCGTTCTCAGTCACGCTTTAAAACAGAGAAGAAACGTCTCTGATTGGCCACTACACCACAACGTTCTCAGTCACGCTTTAAAACAGAGAAGAAACGTCTCTGATTGGCCACTACACCACGTCGTTCTCAGTCACGCTTTAAAACAGAGAAGAAACAGAGAAGAAACGTCTCTGATTGGCCACTACACCACGTCGTTCTCAGTCACGCTTTAAAACAGAGAAGAAACCTCTCTGATTGGCCACTACACCACGTCGATCTCAGTCACGCTTTAAAACAGAGAAGAAACAGAGAAGAAACGTCTCTGATTGGCCACTACACCACGTCGTTCTCAGTCACGCTTTAAAACAGAGAAGAAACCTCTCTGATTGGCCACTACACCACGACGTTCTCAGTCACGCTTTAAAACAGAGAAGAAACCTCTCTGATTGGCCACTACACCACGTCGTTCTCAGTCACGCTTTAAAACAGAGAAGAAACCTCTCTGATTGGCCACTACACCACGACGTTCTCAGTCACGCATAAAAACAGAGAAGAAATGTCTCTGATTGGCCACTACACCACGACGTTCTCAGTCACGCATAAAAACAGAGAAGAAACGTCTCTGATTGGCCACTACACCACGTCGTTCTCAGTCACGCTTTAAAACAGAGAAGAAACCTCTCTGATTGGCCACTACACCACGTCGATCTCAGTCACGCATAGAAACAGAGAAGAAACGTCTCTGATTGGCCACTACACCACGTCGTTCTCAGTCACGCTTTAAAACAAAGAAGAAACCTCTCTGATTGGCCACTACACCACGTCGATCTCAGTCACGCATAGAAACAGAGAAGAAACGTCTCTGATTGGCCACTAACACCACGTCGTTCTCAGTCACGCTTTAAAACAGAGAAGAAACGTCTCTGATTGGCCACTACACCACGTCGTTCTCAGTCACGCTTTAAAACAGAGAAGAAACGTCTCTGATTGGCCACTACACCACGACGTTCTCAATCACGCTTTAAAACAGAGAAGAAACGTCTCTGATTGGCCACTACACCACGTCGTTCTCAGTCACGCTTTAAAACAGAGAAGAAACAGAGAAGAAACGTCTCTGATTGGCCACTACACCACGTCATTCTCAGTCACGCTTTAAAACAGAGAAGAAACCTCTCTGATTGGCCACTACACCACGTCGATCTCAGTCACGCTTTAAAATAGAGAAGAAACAGAGAAGAAACGTCTCTGATTGGCCACTACACCACGACGTTCTCAGTCAAGCATAAAAACAGAGAAGAAATGTCTCTGATTGGCCACTACACCACGACGTTCTCAGTCACGCATAAAAACAGAGAAGAAACGTCTCTGATTGGCCACTACACCACGTCGTTCTCAGTCACGCTTTAAAACAGAGAAGAAACCTCTCTGATTGGCCACTACACCACGTCGATCTCAGTCACGCATAGAAACAGAGAAGAAACGTCTCTGATTGGCCACTAACACCACGTCGTTCTCAGTCACGCTTTAAAACAGAGAAGAAACCTCTCTGATTGGCCACTACACCACGTCCATCTCAGTCACGCATAGAAACAGAGAAGAAACGTCTCTGATTGGCCACTACACCACGTCGTTCTCAGTCACGCTTTAAAACAGAGAAGAAACGTCTCTGATTGGCCACTACACCACGTCGTTCTCAGTCACGCTTTAAAACAGAGAAGAAACTTCTCTGATTGGCCACTACACCACAACGTTCTCAGTCACGCTTTAAAACAGAGAAGAAACGTCTCTGATTGGCCACTACACCACGTCGTTCTCAGTCACGCTTTAAAACAGAGAAGAAACAGAGAAGAAACGTCTCTGATTGGCCACTACACCACGTCGTTCTCAGTCACGCTTTAAAACAGAGAAGAAACCTCTCTGATTGGCCACTACACCACGTCGATCTCAGTCACGCTTTAAAACAGAGAAGAAACAGAGAAGAAACGTCTCTGATTGGCCACTACACCACGTCGTTCTCAGTCACGCTTTAAAACAGAGAAGAAACCTCTCTGTTTGGCCACTACACCACGATGTTCTCAGTCACGCTTTAAAACAGAGAAGAAACCTCTCTGATTGGCCACTACACCACGTCGTTCTCAGTCACGCTTTAAAACAGAGAAGAAACCTCTCTGATTGGCCACTACACCACGACGTTCTCAGTCACGCATAAAAACAGAGAAGAAATGTCTCTGATTGGCCACTACACCACGACGTTCTCAGTCACGCATAAAAACAGAGAAGAAATGTCTCTGATTGGCCACTACACCACGACGTTCTCAGTCACGCATAAAAACAGAGAAGAAACGTCTCTGATTGGCCACTACACCACGACGTTCTCAGTCACGCATAAAAACAGAGAAGAAACGTCTCTGATTGGCCACTACACCACGTCGTTCTCAGTCACGCTTTAAAACAGAGAAGAAACCTCTCTGATTGGCCACTACACCACGTCGATCTCAGTCACGCATAGAAACAGAGAAGAAACGTCTCTGATTGGCCACTAACACCACGTCGTTCTCAGTCACGCTTTAAAACAGAGAAGAAACCTCTCTGATTGGCCATTACACCACGTCGATCTCAGTCACGCATAGAAACAGAGAAGAAACGTCTCTGATTGGCCACTACACCACGTCGTTCTCAGTCACGCTTTAAAACAGAGAAGAAACGTCTCTGATTGGCCACTACACCACGTCGTTCTCAGTCACGCTTTAAAACAGAGAAGAAACATCTCTGATTGGCCACTACACCACAACGTTCTCAGTCACGCTTTAAAACAGAGAAGAAACGTCTCTGATTGGCCACTACACCACGTCGTTCTCAGTCACGCTTTAAAACAGAGAAGAAACAGAGAAGAAACGTCTCTGATTGGCCACTACACCACGTCGTTCTCAGTCACGCTTTAAAACAGAGAAGAAACCTCTCTGATTGGCCACTACACCACGTCGATCTCAGTCACGCTTTAAAACAGAGAAGAAACAGAGAAGAAACGTCTCTGATTGGCCACTACACCACGTCGTTCTCAGTCACGCTTTAAAACAGAGAAGAAACCTCTCTGATTGGCCACTACACCACGACGTTCTCAGTCACGCTTTAAAACAGAGAAGAAACCTCTCTGATTGGCCACTACACCACGTCGTTCTCAGTCACGCTTTAAAACAGAGAAGAAACCTCTCTGATTGGCCACTACACCACGACGTTCTCAGTCACGCATAAAAACAGAGAAGAAATGTCTCTGATTGGCCACTACACCACGACGTTCTCAGTCACGCATAAAAACAGAGAAGAAACGTCTCTGATTGGCCACTACACCACGTCGTTCTCAGTCACGCTTTAAAACAGAGAAGAAACCTCTCTGATTGGCCACTACACCACGTCGATCTCAGTCACGCATAGAAACAGAGAAGAAACGTCTCTGATTGGCCACTACACCACGTCGTTCTCAGTCACGCTTTAAAACAAAGAAGAAACCTCTCTGATTGGCCACTACACCACGTCGATCTCAGTCACGCATAGAAACAGAGAAGAAACGTCTCTGATTGGCCACTACACCACGTCGTTCTCAGTCACGCTTTAAAACAGAGAAGAAACGTCTCTGATTGGCCACTACACCACGACGTTCTCAGTCACGCTTTAAAACAGAGAAGAAACGTCTCTGATTGGCCACTACACCACGTCGTTCTCAGTCACGCTTTAAAACAGAGAAGAAACAGAGAAGAAACGTCTCTGATTGGCCACTACACCACGTCGTTCTCAGTCACGCTTTAAAACAGAGAAGAAACCTCTCTGATTGGCCACTACACCACGTCGATCTCAGTCACGCTTTAAAACAGAGAAGAAACAGAGAAGAAACGTCTCTGATTGGCCACTACACCACGTCGTTCTCAGTCACGCTTTAAAACAGAGAAGAAACCTCTCTGATTGGCCACTACACCACGTCGTTCTCAGTCACACTTTAAAACAGAGAAGAAACCTCTCTGATTGGCCACTACACCACGTCGTTCTCAGTCACGCTTTAAAACAGAGAAGAAACGTCTCTGATTGGCCACTGCACCACGTCGTTCTCAGTCACGCTTTAAAACAGAGAAGAAACCTCTCTGATTGGCCACTACACCACGTCGTTCTCAGTCACACTTTAAAACAGAGAAGAAACCTCTCTGATTGGCCACTACACCACGTCGTTCTCAGTCACGCTTTAAAACAGAGAAGAAACGTCTCTGATTGGCCACTGCACCACGTCGTTGTCTGTCCAATATGACGAAAGATGCGTACAATCCAGCACTTTTGTTTTGAGAAAAAAAATATAGCCACTTGAAACTCATGCGGCGTCTATGCGTGTAGATGTGTATGCGTGTGTGTGCGTGCATGCCTGTGCGGGAACGTGTGTGCGTCTGTGTGTGCGTGCCTGTGTGAACCAACTGCCCCGAGCATGTCTCCTCATTTTAGAGTGCTGTCACTCCCTCTTCCTGGCATCTATTAACACAAGCCATTATCATGTTAATCTCTATGATTATAATAGTAATTTATGCGCATTGACTTCTATGCCGTGGACACACAAAGATGAGCTGTGACCTTTTCGAGGAAGATTTGGAGAAGAACGTACCTCACTATCTTTGTATCTCTTATTTTTCTCTGTATCATACGGCCTTTGCACGTAAAGATGTGGGATCTTAATTCGATCACTGTTTTGTTGCTGAGAATTTTCCTGTACAACAGTAAATGTAAACTTGAGGTGTAAGGCTTCTAAAAGTTGGTCATTTCCATTGTGAATATTCAGGCCTGATTTGCCCAGAAATGTATCAACCCCTACAAAGAATGTCCATTAATTATAATCCACGTAATAATTCACATATCCTGTTGCTGCGGGTTCATTTTCCTGGCTCGAATTAAGATTCTACATCTGTCTATCATTTTAGTTCTGTGTTTTTTGGTTCCCACCTCTTATTTTGACCTGTGTTTTTTAAAATACGTTTGGTGGTGTTATCTCTCTCTCAATTCAATTTCAATTCAATTTAAGGGGCTTTATAGGCATGGTAAACATGTGTTAACATTTCCGAAGCAAGTGAAATAGACAATAAACAAAAGTGAAATAAACAATAAAGATTAAACATCACACTCACAAAAACATAAATATGGGTTGTATTTACAATGGTGTTTGTTCTTCACTGGTTGCCCTTTTCTCGTGGCAACAGGTCACAAATCTTGCTGCTGTGATGGCACATTGTGGTATTTCACCCAGTAGATATGGGAGATTTTCGAAATTGTGTTGTTTTTTTCTCCAAATCTAATATGGTCATACATTGGGCAGGAGGTTAGGAAGTGCAGCTCAGTTTCCACCTCATTTTGTGGGCAGTGAGCACATAGGCTGTCTTCTCTTGAGAGCCAGGTCTGCCTACGGCGGCCTTTCTCAATAGCAAGGCTATGCTCACTGAGTCTGTACATAGTCAAAGCTTTCCTTAATTTTGGGTCAGTCACAGTGGTCAGCTATTCTGCCACTATGTACTCTCTGTTTAAGGCCAAATGTCATTCTAGTTGGCTCTGTTTTTTTGTTGATTCTTTGTGTCAAGTAATTATCTTTTTGTTTTCTCATTATTTGGTTGGGTCTAATTGTGCTGCTGTCCTGGGGCTCTGTAGGGTGTGTTTGTGTTTGTGAACAGAGCCCCAGGACCAGCTTGCTTAGGGGACTCTTCTCCAGGTTCATCTCTCTGTAGGTGATGGCTTTGTTATGGAAGGTTCAGGAATCGCTAATTTCTGGATTTTTGATAATTAGCGGTTATCGTCCTAATTCTGCTCTGCATGCATTATTTGGTGTTCTACGTTGTACACAGAGGATATTTTTGTAGAAATCTGCATGCAGAGTCTCAATTAGGTTTTTATTCCATTTTGTGAAGTCTTGGTTGGTGAGCGGATACCAGACCTCACATCAATAAAGGGCAATGTGTTCTATAACTGATTCAAGTATTTTTAGACAAATCCTAATTGGTATGTTGAATTTTATGTTTCTTTTGATGGCAGAATGCCCTTCTTGTCTTGTCTCTCAGCTCGTTCACAGGCTTTGTGGAAGTTACCTGTGGCTCTGATGTTTAGGCCAAGGTATGTATACTTGTTTGTGTTCTCTAGGGCAACAGTGTCTAGATGGAATTTGTATTTGTGGTCCTGGCGACTGGACGTTTTTTTGGAACACCATTATTTTTGTCTTACTGAGATTTACTGTCAGGGTCCAGGTCTGACAGAATCTATGCATAAGATCTAGGTGCTGCTGTAGGCCTTCCTTGGTTGGTGACAGAAGCACCAGGACATCAGCAAACAGCAGACATTTGACTTCGGATTCTAGTAGGGTGAGGCCGGGTGCTGCAGACTTTTCTAGTGCCCGCGCCAATTCGTTGATATATATGTTGAAGAGGGTGGGGCTTAAGCTGCATCCCTGTCTCACCCCACGACCCTGTGTGAAGAAATGTGTGTTTTTTTTGCCAATTTTCACCGCACACTTGTTGTTTGTGTACATGGATTTTATAATGTCGTATGTTTTACCCCCAACACCACTTTCCATCAGTTTGTATAGCAGACCCTCATGCCAAATTGAGTCGAAGGCTTTTTTGAAATCAACAA
>NC_060178.1:4169427-4229427 GCF_021184085.1 Oncorhynchus gorbuscha | reverse complement strand
TAGCACCCCAGTATCTCTACTTGCACCCCAGTATCTCTACTTGCACCCCAGTATCTCTACTTGCACCCCAGTATCTCTACTTGCACCCCAGTATCTGTCCTGGCACCCCAGTATCTCTACTTGCACCCCAGTATCTCTACATGCACCCCAGTATCTCTACTAGCACCCCAGTATCTCTACTTGCACCCCAGTATCTCTACTTGCACCCCAGTATCTCTACTGGCACCCCAGTATCTCTACAGGCACCCCAGTATCTGTACTTGCACCCCAGTATCTCTACTTGCACCCCAGTATCTCTACTTGCACCCCAGTATCTCTACTTGCACCCCAGTATCTCTACTTGCACCCCAGTATCTCTACTGGCACCCCAGTGTCTCTACTTGCACCCCAGTATCTCTACTTGCACCCCAGTATCTCTACTAGCACCCCAGTATCTCTACTTGCACCCCAGTATCTCTACTTGCACCCCAGTATCTCTACTGGCACCACAGTATCTCTACTAGCACCCCAGTATCTCTACTTGCACCCCAGTATCTCTACTTGCACCCCAGTATCTCTACTTGCACCCCAGTATCTGTCCTGGCACCCCAGTATCTCTACTTGCACCCCAGTATCTCTACTTGCACCCCAGTATCTCTACTAGCACCCCAGTATCTCTACTTGCACCCCAGTATCTCTACTTGCACCCCAGTATCTCTACTGGCACCCCAGTATCTCTACAGGCACCCCAGTATCTGTACTTGCACCCCAGTATCTCTACTTGCACCCCAGTATCTCTACTTGCACCCCAGTATCTCTACTTGCACCCCAGTATCTCTACTGGCACCCCAGTGTCTCTACTTGCACCCCAGTATCTCTACTTGCACCCCAGTATCTCTACTAGCACCCCAGTATCTCTACTTACACCCCAGTATCTCTACTTGCACCCCAGTATCTCTACTGACACCACAGTATCTCTACTAGCACCCCAGTATCTCTACTTACACCCCAGTATCTCTACTTGCACCCCAGTATCTCTACTTGCACCCCAGTATCTCTACTTGCACCCCAGTATCTCTACTGACACCACAGTATCTCTACTAGCACCCCAGTATCTCTACTTACACCCCAGTATCTCTACTTGCACCCCAGTATCTCTACTAGCACACCAGTATCTCTACTTGCACCCCAGTATCTCTACTTGCACCCCAGTATCTCTACTGGCACCCCAGTATCTCTACTTGCACCCCAGTATCTCTACTGGCACCCCAGTATCTCTACTTGCACCCCAGTATCTCTACTGGCACCCCAGTATCTCTACTGGCACCCCAGTATCTCTACTTACACCCCAGTATCTCTACTTGCACCCCAGTATCTCTACTTGCACCCCAGTATCTCTACTGGCACCCCAGTATCTCTACTTGCACCCCAGTATCTCTACTTGCACCCCAGTATCTCTACTGGCACCCCAGTATCTCTACTTGCACCCCAGTATCTCTACTTGCACCCCAGTATCTCTACTGGCACCCCAGTATCTCTACTTGCACCCCAGTATCTCTACTTGCTCCCCAGTATCTCTACTTGCACCCCAGTATCTCTACTTGCACCCCAGTATCTCTACTTGCTCCCCAGTATCTCTACTTGCTCCCCAGTATCTCTACTTGCTCCCCAGTATCTCTACTTGCTCCCCAGTATCTCTACTTGCACATTCATCTTCTGCACGTCTTCCACTCCAGTGTTAATTTGCTAAATGGTCATTATTTCGCCACTACGACCTATTTATTTCCTCAACTCCCTAATCTTACTTAATTTGCACACACTGTATATAGACTTTTCCATAGCATTATTGACTGTAAATTTGTTTATTCCATGTGTAACTCTGTGTCGTACTGATTTACTTTATCTTGGCCAGGTCGCAGTTGTAAATGAGAACTTGTTCTCAACTGGCCTACCTGGTTAAATAAAGGTGTTCTCAACTGGCCTACCTGGTTAAATAAAGGTAAAATAAATAAAAGCAGTCTGCGAAAACAGATTACTGGTAGGACAGTCTGCTAAAGCAAATTATTGGTAGGACAGTCTGCTAAAACAGATTATTGGGACAGTCTGCTAAAACAGATTATTGGGACAGTCTGCTAAAACAGATTATTGGGACAGTCTGCTAAAACAGATTATTAGGACAGACTGCTAAAACAGATTATTGGGACAGTCTGCTAAAACAGATTATTGGGACAGTCTGCTAAAACAAATTATTGGGACAGTCTGCTAAAACAGATTATTGGTAGGACAGTCTGCTAAAACATAGTATTGGTAGGACAGTCTGCTAAAACATAGTATTGGTAGGACAGTCTGCTAAAACAGATTATTGGGACAGTCTGCTAAAACAGATTATTGGTAGGACAGTCTGCTAAAACAGATTACTGGGACAGTCTGCTAAAACAGATTATTGGTAGGACAGTCTGCTAAAACAGATTATTGGTAGGACAGTCTGCTAAAACAGATTATTGGGACAGTCTGCTAAAACAGATTACTGGGACAGTCTGCTAAAACAGATTACTGGGACAGTCTGCTAAAACAGATTACTGGGACAGTCTGCTAAAACAGATTATTGGGACAGTCTGCTAAAACAGATTACTGGGACAGTCTGCTAAAACAGATTATTGGTAGGACAGTCTGCTAAAACAGATTATTGGGACAGTCTGCTAAAACAGATTATTGGGACAGTCTGCTAAAACAGATTATTGGTAGGACAGTCTGCTAAAACAGATTACTGGGACAGTCTGATTAAACAGATTATTGGGACAGTCTGCTAAAACAGATTATTGGGACAGTCTACTAAAACAGATTATTGGGACAGTCTGCTAAAACAGATTATTGGTAGGACAGTCTGCTAAAACATATTATTGGGACAGTCTGCTAAAACAGATTATTGGGACAGTCTGCTAAAACAGATTATTGGGACAGTCTGCTAAAACAGATTATTGGGACAGTCTGCTAAAACAGATTATTGGGACAGTCTGCTAAAACAGATTATTGGTAGGACAGTCTGCTAAAACATAGTATTGGTAGGACAGTCTGCTAAAACATAGTATTGGTAGGACAGTCTGCTAAAACAGATTATTGGGACAGTCTGCTAAAACAGATTATTGGGACAGTCTGCTAAAACATAGTATTGGTAGGACAGTCTGCTAAAACAGATTACTGGGACAGTCTGCTAAAACAGATTATTGGGACAGTCTGCTAAAACAGATTACTGGGACAGTCTGCTAAAACAGATTACTGGGACAGTCTGCTAAAACAGATTACTGGGACAGTCTGCTAAAACAGATTACTGGGACAGTCTGCTAAAACAGATTATTGGGACAGTTTGCTAAAACAGATTATTGGGACAGTCTGCTAAAGCAGATTATTGGTAGGACAGTCTACTAAAACAGATTATTGGGACAGTCTGCTAAAACAGATTATTGGTAGGACAGTCTGCTAAAACAGATTACTGGTAGGACAGTCTGCTAAAACAGATTATTGGTAGGACTGTCTGCTAAAACATATTATTGGGACAGTCTGCTAAAACAGATTATTGGGAGGACAGTCTGCTAAAACAGATTATTGGGACAGTCTGCTAAAACAGATTATTGGGACAGTCTGCTAAAACAGATTATTGGGACAGTCTGCTAAAACAGATTATTGGGACAGTCTGCTAAAACAGATTACTGGGACAGTCTGCTAAAACAGATTATTGGGACAGTCTGCTAAAACAGATTATTGGGACAGTCTGCTAAAACAAATTATTGGGACAGTCTGCTAAAACAGATTATTGGTAGGACAGTCTGCTAAAACATAGTATTGGTAGGACAGTCTGCTAAAACATAGTATTGGTAGGACAGTCTGCTAAAACAGATTATTGGGACAGTCTGCTAAAACAGATTATTGGGACAGTCTGCTAAAACAGATTATTGGTAGGACAGTCTGCTAAAACAGATTATTGGTAGGACAGTCTGCTAAAACAGATTATTGGGACAGTCTGCTAAAACAGATTATTGGGACAGTCTGCTAAAACAGATTATTGGGACAGTCTGCTAAAACAGATTACTGGGACAGTCTGCTAAAACAGATTATTGGGACAGTCTGCTAAAACAGATTATTGGGACAGTCTGCTAAAACAAATTATTGGGACAGTCTGCTAAAACAGATTATTGGTAGGACAGTCTGCTAAAACATAGTATTGGTAGGACAGTCTGCTAAAACATAGTATTGGTAGGACAGTCTGCTAAAACAGATTATTGGGACAGTCTGCTAAAACAGATTATTGGGACAGTCTGCTAAAACAGATTACTGGGACAGTCTGCTAAAACAGATTATTGGTAGGACAGTCTGCTAAAACAGATTATTGGGACAGTCTACTGAAACAGATTATTGGGACAGTCTGCTAAAACAGATTATTGGTAGGACAGTCTGCTAAAACAGATTATTGGGACAGTCTGCTAAAACAGATTACTGGGACAGTCTGCTAAAACAGATTACTGGGACAGTCTGCCAAAACAGATTACTGGGACAGTCTGTTAAAACAGATTATTGGGACAGTCTGCTAAAACAGATTACTGGGACAGTCTGCTAAAACAGATTACTGGGACAGTCTGCTAAAACAGATTATTGGTAGGACAGTCTGCTAAAACAGATTATTGGGACAGTCTGCTAAAACAGATTATTGGGACAGTCTACTAAAACAGATTACTGGGACAGTCTGCTAAAACAGATTACTGGGACAGTCTGCTAAAACAGATTATTGGTAGGACAGTCTGCTAAAACAGATTATTGGGACAGTCTGCTAAAACAGATTATTGGGACAGTCTGCTAAAACAGATTATTGGGACAGTCTGCTAAAACATATTATTGGGACAGTCTGCTAAAACAGATTATTGGGACAGTCTGCTAAAACAGATTATTGGTAGGACAGTCTGCTAAAACATAGTATTGGTAGGACAGTCTGCTAAAACATAGTATTGGTAGGACAGTCTGCTAAAACAGATTATTGGGACAGTCTGCTAAAACAGATTATTGGGACAGTCTGCTAAAACATAGTATTGGTAGGACAGTCTGCTAAAACAGATTCCTGGGACAGTCTGCTAAAACAGATTATTGGGACAGTCTGCTAAAACAGATTACTGGGACAGTCTGCTAAAACAGATTACTGGGACAGTCTGCTAAAACAGATTACTGGGACAGTCTGCTAAAACAGATTACTGGGACAGTCTGCTAAAACAGATTATTGGGACAGTTTGCTAAAACAGATTATTGGGACAGTCTGCTAAAGCAGATTATTGGTAGGACAGTCTACTAAAACAGATTATTGGGACAGTCTGCTAAAACAGATTATTGGTAGGACAGTCTGCTAAAACAGATTACTGGTAGGACAGTCTGCTAAAACAGATTATTGGTAGGACTGTCTGCTAAAACATATTATTGGGACAGTCTGCTAAAACAGATTATTCGGACAGTCTGCTAAAACAGATTATTGGGACAGTCTGCTAAAACAGATTATTGGGACAGTCTGCTAAAACAGATTACTGGGACAGTCTGCTAAAACAGATTATTGGTAGGACAGTCTGCTAAAACAGATTATTGGTAGGACAGTCTGCTAAAACAGATTATTGGGACAGTCTACTAAAACAGTTTATTGGGACAGTCTGCTAAAACAGATTATTGGTAGGACAGTCTGCTAAAACAGATTATTGGGACAGTCTACTAAAACAGATTATTGGGACAGTCTGCTAAAACAGATTATTGGGACAGTCTGCTAAAACAGATTATTGGGACAGTCTGCTAAAACATAGTATTGGTAGGACAGTCTGCTAAAACAGATTACTGGGACAGTCTGCTAAAACAGATTATTGGGACAGTCTGCTAAAACAGATTACTGGGACAGTCTGCTAAAACAGATTACTGGGACAGTCTGCTAAAACAGATTACTGGGACAGTCTGCTAAAACAGATTACTGGGACAGTCTGCTAAAACAGATTATTGGGACAGTTTGCGAAAACAGATTATTGGGACAGTCTGCTAAAGCAGATTATTGGTAGGACAGTCTACTAAAACAGATTATTGGGACAGTCTGCTAAAACAGATTATTGGTAGGACAGTCTGCTAAAACAGATTACTGGTAGGACAGTCTGCTAAAACAGATTATTGGTAGGACAGTCTGCTAAAACATATTATTGGGACAGTCTGCTAAAACAGATTATTCGGACAGTCTGCTAAAACAGATTATTGGGACAGTCTGCTAAAACAGATTATTGGGACAGTCTGCTAAAACAGATTACTGGGACAGTCTGCTAAAACAGATTATTGGTAGGACAGTCTGCTAAAACAGATTATTGGTAGGACAGTCTGCTAAAACAGATTATTGGGACAGTCTACTAAAACAGTTTATTGGGACAGTCTGCTAAAACAGATTATTGGTAGGACAGTCTGCTAAAACAGATTATTGGGACAGTCTACTAAAACAGATTATTGGGACAGTCTGCTAAAACAGATTATTGGGACAGTCTACTAAAACAGATTATTTGGACAGTCTGCTAAAACAGATTATTGGTAGAACAGTCTGCTAAAACAGTTTATTGGGACAGTCTGCTAAAACAGATTATTGGTAGGACAGTCTGCTAAAACAGATTATTGGGACAGTCTACTAAAACAGATTATTTGGACAGTCTGCTAAAACAGATTATTGGGACAGTCTGCTAAAACAGATTATTGGGACAAATCAAATCAAATCAAATCAAATCAAATTTATTTATATAGCCCTTCGTACATCAGCTGATATCTCAAAGTGCTGTACAGAAACCCAGCCTAAAACCCCAAACAGCAAACAGTCTGCTAAAACAGATTATTGGTAGGACAGTCTGCTAAAACAGATTATTGGGACAGTCTGCTAAAACAGATTATTGGTAGGACAGTCTGCTAAAACAGATTATTGGTAGGACAGTCTGCTAAAACAGATTATTGGTAGGACAGTCTGCTAAAACAGATTACTGGGACAGTCTGCTAAATCGGATTATTGGTAGGAGAGTCTGCTAAAACAGATTACTGGGACAGTCTGCTAAAACAGATTATTGGGACAGTCTGCTAAAACAGATTATTGGTAGGACAGTCTGCTAAAACAGATTATTGGGACAGTCTACTAAAACAGATTATTGGGACAGTCTACTAAAACAGATTATTGGTAGGACAGTCTGCTAAAACAGATTATTGGGACAGTCTGCTAAAACAGATTATTGGGAGGACAGTCTGCTAAAACAGATTATTGGGACAGTCTGCTAAAACAGATTATTGGGACAGTCTGCTAAAACAGATTATTGGGACAGTCTGCTAAAACAGATTATTGGGACAGTCTGCTAAAACAGATTACTGGGACAGTCTGATAAAACAGATTATTGGGACAGTCTGCTAAAACAGATTATTGGTAGGACAGTCTGCTAAAACATAGTATTGGTAGGACAGTCTGCTAAAACAGTTTATTGGGACAGTCTGCTAAAACAGATTATTGGGACAGTCTGCTAAAACAGATTATTGGTAGGACAGTCTGCTAAAACAGATTACTGGGACAGTCTGCTAAAACAGATTATTGGGACAGTCTGCTAAAACAGATTACTGGGACAGTCTGCTAAAACAGATTACTGGGACAGTCTGCTAAAACAGATTACTGGGACAGTCTGCTAAAACAGATTACTGGGACAGTCTGCTAAAACAGATTATTGGGACAGTTTGCTAAAACAGATTATTGGGACAGTCTGCTAAAACAGATTATTGGTAGGACAGTCTGCTAAAACAGATTACTGGTAGGACAGTCTGCTAAAACAGATTATTGGTAGGACAGTCTGCTAAAACATATTATTGGGACAGTCTGCTAAAACAGATTATTGGGACAGTCTGCTAAAACAGATTATTGGGACAGTCTGCTAAAACAGATTATTGGGACAGTCTGCTAAAACAGATTACTGGGACAGTCTGCTAAAACAGATTATTGGTAGGACAGTCTGCTAAAACAGATTATTGGTAGGACAGTCTGCTAAAACAGATTATTGGGACAGTCTACTAAAACAGTTTATTGGGACAGTCTGCTAAAACAGATTATTGGTAGAACAGTCTGCTAAAACAGTTTATTGGGACAGTCTGCTAAAACAGATTATTGGTAGGACAGTCTGCTAAAACAGATTATTGGGACAGTCTACTAAAACAGATTATTGGGACAGTCTGCTAAAATAGATTATTGGGACAGTCTACTAAAACAGATTATTTGGACAGTCTGCTAAAACAGATTATTGGTAGGACAGTCTGCTAAAACAGATTATTGGGACAAATCAAATCAAATCAAATGTATTTATATAGCCCTTCGTACATCAGCTGATATCTCAAAGTGCTGTACAGAAACCCAGCCTAAAACCCCAAACAGCAAACAGTCTGCTAAAACAGATTATTGGTAGGACAGTCTGCTAAAACAGATTATTGGGACAGTCTGCTAAAACAGATTATTGGTAGGGCAGTCTGCTAAAACAGATTATTGGTAGGACAGTCTGCTAAAACAGATTATTGGTAGGACAGTCTGCTAAAACAGATTACTTGGACAGTCTGCTAAATCGGATTATTGGTAGGAGAGTCTGCTAAAACAGATTACTGGGACAGTCTGCTAAAACAGATTATTGGGACAGTCTGCTAAAACAGATTATTGGTAGGACAGTCTGCTAAAACAGATTATTGGGACAGTCTACTAAAACAGATTATTGGGACAGTCTACTAAAACAGATTATTGGTAGGACAGTCTGCTAAAACAGATTATTGGGACAGTCTGCTAAAACAGATTATTGGGAGGACAGTCTGCTAAAACAGATTATTGGGACAGTCTGCTAAAACAGATTATTGGGACAGTCTGCTAAAACAGATTATTGGGACAGTCTGCTAAAACAGATTATTGGGACAGTCTGCTAAAACAGATTACTGGGACAGTCTGCTAAAACAGATTATTGGGACAGTCTGCTAAAACAGATTATTGGGACAGTCTGCTAAAACAAATTATTGGGACAGTCTGCTAAAACAGATTATTGGTAGGACAGTCTGCTAAAACATAGTATTGGTAGGACAGTCTGCTAAAACATAGTATTGGTAGGACAGTCTGCTAAAACAGATTATTGGGACAGTCTGCTAAAACAGATTATTGGGACAGTCTGCTAAAACAGATTATTGGTAGGACAGTCTGCTAAAACAGATTATTGGGACAGTCTGCTAAAACAGATTATTGGGAGGACAGTCTGCTAAAACAGATTATTGGGACAGTCTGCTAAAACAGATTATTGGGACAGTCTGCTAAAACAGATTATTGGGACAGTCTGCTAAAACAGATTATTGGGACAGTCTGCTAAAACAGATTACTGGGACAGTCTGCTAAAACAGATTATTGGGACAGTCTGCTAAAACAGATTATTGGGACAGTCTGCTAAAACAAATTATTGGGACAGTCTGCTAAAACAGATTATTGGTAGGACAGTCTGCTAAAACATAGTATTGGTAGGACAGTCTGCTAAAACATAGTATTGGTAGGACAGTCTGCTAAAACAGATTATTGGGACAGTCTGCTAAAACAGATTATTGGGACAGTCTGCTAAAACAGATTATTGGTAGGACAGTCTGCTAAAACAGATTACTGGGACAGTCTGCTAAAACAGATTATTGGGACAGTCTGCTAAAACAGATTATTGGGACAGTCTGCTAAAACAAATTATTGGGACAGTCTGCTAAAACAGATTATTGGTAGGACAGTCTGCTAAAACATAGTATTGGTAGGACAGTCTGCTAAAACATAGTATTGGTAGGACAGTCTGCTAAAACAGATTATTGGGACAGTCTGCTAAAACAGATTATTGGGACAGTCTGCTAAAACAGATTATTGGTAGGACAGTCTGCTAAAACAGATTACTGGGACAGTCTGCTAAAACAGATTATTGGTAGGACAGTCTGCTAAAACAGATTATTGGGACAGTCTACTGGACAGTCTGCTAAAACAGATTATTGGTAGGACAGTCTGCTAAAACAGATTATTGGGACAGTCTGCTAAAACAGATTATTGGTAGGACAGTCTGCTAAAACAGATTATTGGGACAGTCTACTAAAACAGTTTATTGGGACAGTCTGCTAAAACAGATTATTGGTAGAACAGTCTGCTAAAACAGTTTATTGGGACAGTCTGCTAAAACAGATTATTGGTAGGACAGTCTGCTAAAACAGATTATTGGGACAGTCTACTAAAACAGATTATTGGGACAGTCTGCTAAAATAGATTATTGGGACAGTCTACTAAAACAGATTATTTGGACAGTCTGCTAAAACAGATTATTGGTAGGACAGTCTGCTAAAACAGATTATTGGGACAAATCAAATCAAATCAAATGTATTTATATAGCCCTTCGTACATCAGCTGATATCTCAAAGTGCTGTACAGAAACCCAGCCTAAAACCCCAAACAGCAAACAGTCTGCTAAAACAGATTATTGGTAGGACAGTCTGCTAAAACAGATTATTGGGACAGTCTGCTAAAACAGATTATTGGTAGGGCAGTCTGCTAAAACAGATTATTGGTAGGACAGTCTGCTAAAACAGATTATTGGTAGGACAGTCTGCTAAAACAGATTACTTGGACAGTCTGCTAAATCGGATTATTGGTAGGAGAGTCTGCTAAAACAGATTACTGGGACAGTCTGCTAAAACAGATTATTGGGACAGTCTGCTAAAACAGATTATTGGTAGGACAGTCTGCTAAAACAGATTATTGGGACAGTCTACTAAAACAGATTATTGGGACAGTCTACTAAAACAGATTATTGGTAGGACAGTCTGCTAAAACAGATTATTGGGACAGTCTGCTAAAACAGATTATTGGGAGGACAGTCTGCTAAAACAGATTATTGGGACAGTCTGCTAAAACAGATTATTGGGACAGTCTGCTAAAACAGATTATTGGGACAGTCTGCTAAAACAGATTATTGGGACAGTCTGCTAAAACAGATTACTGGGACAGTCTGCTAAAACAGATTATTGGGACAGTCTGCTAAAACAGATTATTGGGACAGTCTGCTAAAACAAATTATTGGGACAGTCTGCTAAAACAGATTATTGGTAGGACAGTCTGCTAAAACATAGTATTGGTAGGACAGTCTGCTAAAACATAGTATTGGTAGGACAGTCTGCTAAAACAGATTATTGGGACAGTCTGCTAAAACAGATTATTGGGACAGTCTGCTAAAACAGATTATTGGTAGGACAGTCTGCTAAAACAGATTACTGGGACAGTCTGCTAAAACAGATTATTGGGACAGTCTGCTAAAACAGATTATTGGGACAGTCTGCTAAAACAAATTATTGGGACAGTCTGCTAAAACAGATTATTGGTAGGACAGTCTGCTAAAACAGATTATTGGTAGGACAGTCTGCTAAAACATAGTATTGGTAGGACAGTCTGCTAAAACAGATTATTGGGACAGTCTGCTAAAACAGATTATTGGGACAGTCTGCTAAAACAGATTATTGGTAGGACAGTCTGCTAAAACAGATTACTGGGACAGTCTGCTAAAACAGATTATTGGTAGGACAGTCTGCTAAAACAGATTATTGGGACAGTCTACTGAAACAGATTATTGGGACAGTCTGCTAAAACAGATTATTGGTAGGACAGTCTGCTAAAACAGATTATTGGGACAGTCTGCTAAAACAGATTATTGGTAGGACAGTCTGCTAAAACAGATTATTGGGACAGTCTACTAAAACAGATTATTGGGACAGTCTGCTAAAATAGATTATTGGGACAGTCTACTAAAACAGATTATTTGGACAGTCTGCTAAAACAGATTATTGGTAGGACAGTCTGCTAAAACAGATTATTGGGACAAATCAAATCAAATCAAATGTATTTATATAGCCCTTCGTACATCAGCTGATATCTCAAAGTGCTGTACAGAAACCCAGCCTAAAACCCCAAACAGCAAACAGTCTGCTAAAACAGATTATTGGTAGGACAGTCTGCTAAAACAGATTATTGGGACAGTCTGCTAAAACAGATTATTGGTAGGGCAGTCTGCTAAAACAGATTATTGGTAGGACAGTCTGCTAAAACAGATTATTGGTAGGACAGTCTGCTAAAACAGATTACTTGGACAGTCTGCTAAATCGGATTATTGGTAGGAGAGTCTGCTAAAACAGATTACTGGGACAGTCTGCTAAAACAGATTATTGGGACAGTCTGCTAAAACAGATTATTGGTAGGACAGTCTGCTAAAACAGATTATTGGGACAGTCTACTAAAACAGATTATTGGGACAGTCTACTAAAACAGATTATTGGTAGGACAGTCTGCTAAAACAGATTATTGGGACAGTCTGCTAAAACAGATTATTGGGAGGACAGTCTGCTAAAACAGATTATTGGGACAGTCTGCTAAAACAGATTATTGGGACAGTCTGCTAAAACAGATTATTGGGACAGTCTGCTAAAACAGATTATTGGGACAGTCTGCTAAAACAGATTATTGGTAGGACAGTCTGCTAAAACAGATTATTGGGACAGTCTGCTAAAACAGATTATTGGGACAGTCTGCTAAAACAAATTATTGGGACAGTCTGCTAAAACAGATTATTGGTAGGACAGTCTGCTAAAACATAGTATTGGTAGGACAGTCTGCTAAAACATAGTATTGGTAGGACAGTCTGCTAAAACAGATTATTGGGACAGTCTGCTAAAACAGATTATTGGGACAGTCTGCTAAAACAGATTATTGGTAGGACAGTCTGCTAAAACAGATTACTGGGACAGTCTGCTAAAACAGATTATTGGGACAGTCTGCTAAAACAGATTATTGGGACAGTCTGCTAAAACAGATTATTGGGACAGTCTGCTAAAACAGATTACTGGGACAGTCTGCTAAAACAGATTATTGGGACAGTCTGCTAAAACAGATTATTGGGACAGTCTGCTAAAACAAATTATTGGGACAGTCTGCTAAAACAGATTATTGGTAGGACAGTCTGCTAAAACATAGTATTGGTAGGACAGTCTGCTAAAACATTATTGGTAGGACAGTCTGCTAAAACAGATTAACAGTCTGCTAAAACAGATTATTGGGACAGTCTGCTAAAACAGATTATTGGTAGGACAGTCTGCTAAAACAGATTACTGGGACAGTCTGCTAAAACAGATTATTGGTAGGACAGTCTGCTAAAACAGATTATTGGGACAGTCTACTAAAACAGATTATTGGGACAGTCTGCTAAAACAGATTATTGGTAGGACAGTCTGCTAAAACAGATTATTGGGACAGTCTGCTAAAACAGATTACTGGGACAGTCTGCTAAAACAGATTACTGGGACAGTCTGCCAAAACAGATTACTGGGACAGTCTGTTAAAACAGATTATTGGGACAGTCTGCTAAAACAGATTACTGGGACAGTCTGCTAAAACAGATTACTGGGACAGTCTGCTAAAACAGATTATTGGTAGGACAGTCTGCTAAAACAGATTATTGGGACAGTCTGCTAAAACAGATTATTGGGACAGTCTACTAAAACAGATTACTGGGACAGTCTGCTAAAACAGATTACTTCTGCTAAAACAGATTATTGGTAGGACAGTCTGCTAAAACAGATTATTGGGACAGTCTGCTAAAACAGATTATTGGGACAGTCTGCTAAAACAGATTATTGGGACAGTCTGCTAAAACAGATTATTGGGACAGTCTGCTAAAACAGATTATTGGGACAGTCTGCTAAAACAGATTATTGGGACAGTCTGCTAAAACAGATTATTGGGACAGTCTGCTAAAACAGATTATTGGGACAGTCTGCTAAAACAGATTATTGGTAGGACAGTCTGCTAAAACATAGTATTGGTAGGACAGTCTGCTAAAACATAGTATTGGTAGGACAGTCTGCTAAAACAGATTATTGGGACAGTCTGCTAAAACAGATTATTGGGACAGTCTGCTAAAACAGATTATTGGTAGGACAGTCTGCTAAAACAGATTACTGGGACAGTCTGCTAAAACAGATTATTGGGACAGTCTGCTAAAACAGATTACTGGGACAGTCTGCTAAAACAGATTACTGGGACAGTCTGCTAAAACAGATTACTGGGACAGTCTGCTAAAACAGATTACTGGGACAGTCTGCTAAAACAGATTATTGGGACAGTCTGCTAAAACAGATTATTGGGACAGTCTGCTAAAGCAGATTATTGGTAGGACAGTCTACTAAAACAGATTATTGGGACAGTCTGCTAAAACAGATTATTGGTAGGACAGTCTGCTAAAACAGATTACTGGTAGGACAGTCTGCTAAAACAGATTATTGGTAGGACAGTCTGCTAAAACATATTATTGGGACAGTCTGCTAAAACAGATTATTGGGACAGTCTGCTAAAACAGATTATTGGGACAGTCTGCTAAAACTGATTATTGGGACAGTCTGCTAAAACAGATTATTGGGAAAGTCTGCTAAAACAGATTACTGGGACAGTCTGCTAAAACAGATTATTGGTAGGACAGTCTGCTAAAACAGATTATTGGTAGGACAGTCTGCTAAAACAGATTATTGGGAGGACAGTCTGCTAAAACAGATTATTGGGACAGTCTGCTAAAACAGATTTTTGGGACAGTCTGCTAAAACAGATTATTGGGACAGTCTGCTAAAACAGATTATTGGGACAGTCTGCTAAAACAGATTACTGGGACAGTCTGATAAAACAGATTATTGGGACAGTCTGCTAAAACAGATTATTGGTAGGACAGTCTGCTAAAACATAGTATTGGTAGGACAGTCTGCTAAAACAGTTTATTGGGACAGTCTGCTAAAACAGATTATTGGGACAGTCTGCTAAAACAGATTATTGGTAGGACAGTCTGCTAAAACAGATTACTGGGACAGTCTGCTAAAACAGATTATTGGGACAGTCTGCTAAAACAGATTACTGGGACAGTCTGCTAAAACAGATTACTGGGACAGTCTGCTAAAACAGATTACTGGGACAGTCTGCTAAAACAGATTACTGGGACAGTCTGCTAAAACAGATTATTGGGACAGTTTGCTAAAACAGATTATTGGGACAGTCTGCTAAAACAGATTATTGGTAGGACAGTCTGCTAAAACAGATTACTGGTAGGACAGTCTGCTAAAACAGATTATTGGTAGGACAGTCTGCTAAAACATATTATTGGGACAGTCTGCTAAAACAGATTATTGGGACAGTCTGCTAAAACAGATTATTGGGACAGTCTGCTAAAACAGATTATTGGGACAGTCTGCTAAAACAGATTACTGGGACAGTCTGCTAAAACAGATTATTGGTAGGACAGTCTGCTAAAACAGATTATTGGTAGGACAGTCTGCTAAAACAGATTATTGGGACAGTCTACTAAAACAGATTATTGGGACAGTCTACTAAAACAGATTATTGGGACAGTCTGCTAAAATAGATTATTGGGACAGTCTACTAAAACAGATTATTTGGACAGTCTGCTAAAACAGATTATTGGTAGGACAGTCTGCTAAAACAGATTATTGGGACAAATCAAATCAAATCAAATCAAATTTATTTATATAGCCCTTCGTACATCAGCTGATATCTCAAAGTGCTGTACAGAAACCCAGCCTAAAACCCCAAACAGCAAACAGTCTGCTAAAACAGATTATTGGTAGGACAGTCTGCTAAAACAGATTATTGGGACAGTCTGCTAAAACAGATTATTGGTAGGGCAGTCTGCTAAAACAGATTATTGGTAGGACAGTCTGCTAAAACAGATTATTGGTAGGACAGTCTGCTAAAACAGATTACTGGGACAGTCTGCTAAAGCGGATTATTGGTAGGAGAGTCTGCTAAAACAGATTACTGGGACAGTCTGCTAAAACAGATTATTGGGACAGTCTGCTAAAACAGATTACTGGTAGGACAGTCTGCTAAAACAGATTATTGGGACAGTCTACTAAAACAGATTATTGGGACAGTCTACTAAAACAGATTATTGGTAGGACAGTCTGCTAAAACAGATTATTGGGACAGTCTGCTAAAACAGATTATTGGGAGGACAGTCTGCTAAAACAGATTATTGGGACAGTCTGCTAAAACAGATTATTGGGACAGTCTGCTAAAACAGATTATTGGGACAGTCTGCTAAAACAGATTATTGGGACAGTCTGCTAAAACAGATTACTGGGACAGTCTGCTAAAACAGATTATTGGGACAGTCTGCTAAAACAGATTATTGGGACAGTCTGCTAAAACAAATTATTGGGACAGTCTGCTAAAACAGATTATTGGTAGGACAGTCTGCTAAAACAGATTAAACAGTCTGCAAAACATAGTATTGGTAGGACAGTCTGCTAAAACATAGTATTGGTAGGACAGTCTGCTAAAACAGATTATTGGGACAGTCTGCTAAAACAGATTATTGGGACAGTCTGCTAAAACAGATTATTGGTAGGACAGTCTGCTAAAACAGATTACTGGGACAGTCTGCTAAAACAGATTATTGGGACAGTCTGCTAAAACAGATTATTGGGACAGTCTGCTAAAACAGATTATTGGGACAGTCTGCTAAAACAGATTACTGGGACAGTCTGCTAAAACAGATTATTGGGACAGTCTGCTAAAACAGATTATTGGGACAGTCTGCTAAAACAAATTATTGGGACAGTCTGCTAAAACAGATTATTGGTAGGACAGTCTGCTAAAACATAGTATTGGTAGGACAGTCTGCTAAAACATAGTATTGGTAGGACAGTCTGCTAAAACAGATTATTGGGACAGTCTGCTAAAACAGATTATTGGGACAGTCTGCTAAAACAGATTATTGGTAGGACAGTCTGCTAAAACAGATTACTGGGACAGTCTGCTAAAACAGATTATTGGTAGGACAGTCTGCTAAAACAGATTATTGGGACAGTCTACTGAAACAGATTATTGGGACAGTCTGCTAAAACAGATTATTGGTAGGACAGTCTGCTAAAACAGATTATTGGGACAGTCTGCTAAAACAGATTACTGGGACAGTCTGCTAAAACAGATTACTGGGACAGTCTGCCAAAACAGATTACTGGGACAGTCTGTTAAAACAGATTATTGGGACAGTCTGCTAAAACAGATTACTGGGACAGTCTGCTAAAACAGATTACTGGGACAGTCTGCTAAAACAGATTATTGGTAGGACAGTCTGCTAAAACAGATTATTGGGACAGTCTGCTAAAACAGATTATTGGGACAGTCTACTAAAACAGATTACTGGGACAGTCTGCTAAAACAGATTACTGGGACAGTCTGCTAAAACAGATTATTGGTAGGACAGTCTGCTAAAACAGATTATTGGGACAGTCTGCTAAAACAGATTATTGGGACAGTCTGCTAAAACAGATTATTGGGACAGTCTGCTAAAACAGATTATTGGGACAGTCTGCTAAAACAGATTATTGGGACAGTCTGCTAAAACAGATTATTGGGACAGTCTGCTAAAACAGATTATTGGGACAGTCTGCTAAAACAGATTATTGGGACAGTCTGCTAAAACAGATTATTGGTAGGACAGTCTGCTAAAACATAGTATTGGTAGGACAGTCTGCTAAAACATAGTATTGGTAGGACAGTCTGCTAAAACAGATTATTGGGACAGTCTGCTAAAACAGATTATTGGGACAGTCTGCTAAAACAGATTATTGGTAGGACAGTCTGCTAAAACAGATTACTGGGACAGTCTGCTAAAACAGATTATTGGGACAGTCTGCTAAAACAGATTACTGGGACAGTCTGCTAAAACAGATTACTGGGACAGTCTGCTAAAACAGATTACTGGGACAGTCTGCTAAAACAGATTACTGGGACAGTCTGCTAAAACAGATTATTGGGACAGTCTGCTAAAACAGATAATTGGGACAGTCTGCTAAAGCAGATTATTGGTAGGACAGTCTACTAAAACAGATTATTGGGACAGTCTGCTAAAACAGATTATTGGTAGGACAGTCTGCTAAAACAGATTACTGGTAGGACAGTCTGCTAAAACAGATTATTGGTAGGACAGTCTGCTAAAACATATTATTGGGACAGTCTGCTAAAACAGATTATTGGGACAGTCTGCTAAAACAGATTACTGGGACAGTCTGCTAAAACAGATTACTGGGACAGTCTGCCAAAACAGATTACTGGGACAGTCTGTTAAAACAGATTATTGGGACAGTCTGCTAAAACAGATTACTGGGACAGTCTGCTAAAACAGATTACTGGGACAGTCTGCTAAAACAGATTATTGGTAGGACAGTCTGCTAAAACAGATTATTGGGACAGTCTGCTAAAACAGATTATTGGGACAGTCTACTAAAACAGATTACTGGGACAGTCTGCTAAAACAGATTACTGGGACAGTCTGCTAAAACAGATTACTGGGACAGTCTGCTAAAACAGATTATTGGTAGGACAGTCTGCCAAAACAGATTATTGGGACAGTCTGCTAAAACAGATTATTGGGACAGTCTGCTAAAACAGATTATTGGGACAGTCTGCTAAAACAGATTATTGGGACAGTCTGCTAAAACAGATTATTGGGACAGTCTGCTAAAACAGATTATTGGGACAGTCTGCTAAAACAGATTATTGGGACAGTCTGCTAAAACAGATTATTGGGACAGTCTGCTAAAACAGATTATTGGTAGGACAGTCTGCTAAAACATAGTATTGGTAGGACAGTCTGCTAAAACATAGTATTGGTAGGACAGTCTGCTAAAACAGATTATTGGGACAGTCTGCTAAAACAGATTATTGGGACAGTCTGCTAAAACAGATTATTGGTAGGACAGTCTGCTAAAACAGATTACTGGGACAGTCTGCTAAAACAGATTATTGGGACAGTCTGCTAAAACAGATTACTGGGACAGTCTGCTAAAACAGATTACTGGGACAGTCTGCTAAAACAGATTACTGGGACAGTCTGCTAAAACAGATTACTGGGACAGTCTGCTAAAACAGATTATTGGGACAGTCTGCTAAAACAGATTATTGGGACAGTCTGCTAAAGCAGATTATTGGTAGGACAGTCTACTAAAACAGATTATTGGGACAGTCTGCTAAAACAGATTATTGGTAGGACAGTCTGCTAAAACAGATTACTGGTAGGACAGTCTGCTAAAACAGATTATTGGTAGGACAGTCTGCTAAAACATATTATTGGGACAGTCTGCTAAAACAGATTATTGGGACAGTCTGCTAAAACAGATTATTGGGACAGTCTGCTAAAACTGATTATTGGGACAGTCTGCTAAAACAGATTATTGGGAAAGTCTGCTAAAACAGATTACTGGGACAGTCTGCTAAAACAGATTATTGGTAGGACAGTCTGCTAAAACAGATTATTGGTAGGACAGTCTGCTAAAACAGATTATTGGGACAGTCTACTAAAACAGTTTATTGGGACAGTCTGCTAAAACAGATTATTGGTAGGACAGTCTGCTAAAACAGATTATTGGGACAGTCTACTAAAACAGATTATTGGGACAGTCTGCTAAAACAAATTATTGGGACAGTCTGCTAAAACAGATTATTGGTAGGACAGTCTGCTAAAACATAGTATTGGTAGGACAGTCTGCTAAAACATAGTATTGGTAGGACAGTCTGCTAAAACAGATTATTGGGACAGTCTGCTAAAACAGATTATTGGGACAGTCTGCTAAAACAGATTATTGGTAGGACAGTCTGCTAAAACAGATTACTGGGACAGTCTGCTAAAACAGATTATTGGTAGGACAGTCTGCTAAAACAGATTATTGGGACAGTCTACTGAAACAGATTACTGGGACAGTCTGCTAAAACAGATTACTGGGACAGTCTGCTAAAACAGATTATTGGTAGGACAGTCTGCTAAAACAGATTACTGGGACAGTCTGCTAAAACAGATTATTGGTAGGACAGTCTGCTAAAACAGATTATTGGGACAGTCTGCTAAAACAGATTACTGGGACAGTCTGCTAAAACAGATTACTGGGACAGTCTGCCAAAACAGATTACTGGGACAGTCTGTTAAAACAGATTATTGGGACAGTCTGCTAAAACAGATTATTGGTAGGACAGTCTGCTAAAACAGATTACTGGGACAGTCTGCTAAAACAGATTATTGGGACAGTCTGCTAAAACAGATTACTGGGACAGTCTGCTAAAACAGATTACTGGGACAGTCTGCTAAAACAGATTACTTCTGCTAAAACAGATTACTGGGACAGTCTGCTAAAACAGATTATTGGGACAGTCTGCTAAAACAGATTATTGGGACAGTCTGCTAAAGCAGATTATTGGTAGGACAGTCTACTAAAACAGATTATTGGGACAGTCTGCTAAAACAGATTATTGGTAGGACAGTCTGCTAAAACAGATTACTGGTAGGACAGTCTGCTAAAACAGATTATTGGTAGGACAGTCTGCTAAAACATATTATTGGGACAGTCTGCTAAAACAGATTATTGGGACAGTCTGCTAAAACAGATTATTGGGACAGTCTGCTAAAACTGATTATTGGGACAGTCTGCTAAAACAGATTATTGGGAAAGTCTGCTAAAACAGATTACTGGGACAGTCTGCTAAAACAGATTATTGGTAGGACAGTCTGCTAAAACAGATTATTGGTAGGACAGTCTGCTAAAACAGATTATTGGGACAGTCTACTAAAACAGTTTATTGGGACAGTCTGCTAAAACAGATTATTGGTAGGACAGTCTGCTAAAACAGATTATTGGGACAGTCTACTAAAACAGATTATTGGGACAGTCTGCTAAAACAAATTATTGGGACAGTCTGCTAAAACAGATTATTGGTAGGACAGTCTGCTAAAACATAGTATTGGTAGGACAGTCTGCTAAAACATAGTATTGGTAGGACAGTCTGCTAAAACAGATTATTGGGACAGTCTGCTAAAACAGATTATTGGGACAGTCTGCTAAAACAGATTATTGGTAGGACAGTCTGCTAAAACAGATTACTGGGACAGTCTGCTAAAACAGATTATTGGTAGGACAGTCTGCTAAAACAGATTATTGGGACAGTCTAAAACAGATTACTGGGACAGTCTGCTAAAACAGATTACTGGGACAGTCTGCTAAAACAGATTATTGGTAGGACAGTCTGCTAAAACAGATTACTGGGACAGTCTGCTAAAACAGATTATTGGTAGGACAGTCTGCTAAAACAGATTATTGGGACAGTCTGCTAAAACAGATTACTGGGACAGTCTGCTAAAACAGATTACTGGGACAGTCTGCCAAAACAGATTACTGGGACAGTCTGTTAAAACAGATTATTGGGACAGTCTGCTAAAACAGATTACTGGGACAGTCTGCTAAAACAGATTACTGGGACAGTCTGCTAAAACAGATTATTGGTAGGACAGTCTGCTAAAACAGATTATTGGGACAGTCTGCTAAAACAGATTATTGGGACAGTCTACTAAAACAGATTACTGGGACAGTCTGCTAAAACAGATTACTGGGACAGTCTGCTAAAACAGATTATTGGTAGGACAGTCTGCTAAAACAGATTATTGGGACAGTCTGCTAAAACAGATTATTGGGACAGTCTGCTAAAACAGATTATTGGGACAGTCTGCTAAAACAGATTATTGGGACAGTCTGCTAAAACAGATTATTGGGACAGTCTGCTAAAACAGATTATTGGTAGGACAGTCTGCTAAAACAGATTATTGGGACAGTCTGCTAAAACAGATTATTGGTAGGACAGTCTGCTAAAACATAGTATTGGTAGGACAGTCTGCTAAAACATAGTATTGGTAGGACAGTCTGCTAAAACAGATTATTGGGACAGTCTGCTAAAACAGATTATTGGGACAGTCTGCTAAAACAGATTATTGGTAGGACAGTCTGCTAAAACAGATTACTGGGACAGTCTGCTAAAACAGATTATTGGGACAGTCTGCTAAAACAGATTACTGGGACAGTCTGCTAAAACAGATTACTGGGACAGTCTGCTAAAACAGATTACTGGGACAGTCTGCTAAAACAGATTACTGGGACAGTCTGCTAAAACAGATTATTGGGACAGTCTGCTAAAACAGATTATTGGGACAGTCTGCTAAAGCAGATTATTGGTAGGACAGTCTACTAAAACAGATTATTGGGACAGTCTGCTAAAACAGATTATTGGTAGGACAGTCTGCTAAAACAGATTACTGGTAGGACAGTCTGCTAAAACAGATTATTGGTAGGACAGTCTGCTAAAACATATTATTGGGACAGTCTGCTAAAACAGATTATTGGGACAGTCTGCTAAAACAGATTATTGGGACAGTCTGCTAAAACTGATTATTGGGACAGTCTGCTAAAACAGATTATTGGGAAAGTCTGCTAAAACAGATTACTGGGACAGTCTGCTAAAACAGATTATTGGTAGGACAGTCTGCTAAAACAGATTATTGGTAGGACAGTCTGCTAAAACAGATTATTGGGACAGTCTACTAAAACAGTTTATTGGGACAGTCTGCTAAAACAGATTATTGGTAGGACAGTCTGCTAAAACAGATTATTGGGACAGTCTACTAAAACAGATTATTGGGACAGTCTGCTAAAACAGATTATTGGTAGGACAGTCTGCTAAAACAGATTATTGGTAGGACAGTCTGCTAAAACAGATTATTGGTAGGACAGTCTGCTAAACAGATTATTGGGACAGTCTACTAAAACAGATTATTTGGACAGTCTGCTAAAACAGATTATTGGTAGGACAGTCTGCTAAAACAGATTATTGGGACAGTCTACTAAAACAGATTATTGGGACAGTCTACTAAAACAGATTATTGGTAGGACAGTCTGCTAAAACTGATTATTGGGACAGTCTACTAAAACAGATTATTGGTAGGACAGTCTACTAAAACAGATTATTGGTAGGACAGTCTGCTAAAACAGATTATTGGGACAGTCTACTAAAACAGATTATTGGGACAGTGTACTAAAGCAGATTATTGGGACAGTCTGCTAAAACAGATTATTGGTAGGACAGTCTGCTAAAACAGATTATTGGTAGGACAGTCTGCTAAAACAGATTATTGGGACAGTCTACTAAAACAGTTTATTGGGACAGTCTGCTAAAACAGATTATTGGTAGGACAGTCTGCTAAAACAGATTATTGGGACAGTCTACTAAAACAGATTATTGGTAGGACAGTCTGCTAAAACAGATTATTGGTAGGACAGTCTGCTAAAACAGATTATTGGGACAGTCTACTAAAACAGTTTATTGGGACAGTCTGCTAAAACAGATTATTGGTAGGACAGTCTGCTAAAACAGATTATTGGGACAGTCTACTAAAACAGATTATTGGGACAGTCTGCTAAAACAGATTATTGGTAGGACAGTCTGCTAAAAAGATTATTGGTAGGACAGTCTGCTAAAACAGATTATTGGTAGGACAGTCTGCTAAACAGATTATTGGGACAGTCTAATAAAACAGATTATTTGGACAGTCTGCTAAAACAGATTATTGGGACAGTCTACTAAAACAGATTATTGGGACAGTCTACTAAAACAGATTATTGGTAGGACAGTCTGCTAAAACAGATTATTGGGACAGTCTACTAAAACAGATTATTGGTAGGACAGTCTGCTCAAACAGATTATTGGTAGGACAGTCTGCTAAAACAGATTATTGGGACAGTCTACTAAAACAGTTTATTGGGACAGTCTGCTAAAACAGATTATTGGTAGGACAGTCTGCTAAAACAGATTATTGGGACAGTCTACTAAAACAGATTATTGGTAGGACAGTCTGCTAAAACAGATTATTGGTAGGACAGTCTGCTAAAACAGATTATTGGGACAGTCTGCTAAAACAGATTATTGGGACAGTCTGCTAAAACAGATTATTGGTAGGACAGTCTGCTAAAACAGATTATTGGGACAGTCTACTAAAACAGGTTATTGGGACAGTCTGCTAAAGCAGATTATTGGTAGGACAGTCTGCTAAAACAGATTATTGGTAGGACAGTCTGCTAAAACAGATTATTGGTAGGACAGTCTGCTAAACAGATTATTGGGACAGTCTAATAAAACAGATTATTTGGACAGTCTGCTAAAACAGATTATTGGTAGGACAGTCTGCTAAAACAGATTATTGGGACAGTCTACTAAAACAGATTATTGGGACATTCTACTAAAACAGATTATTGGTAGGACAGTCTGCTAAAACAGATTATTGGGACAGTCTACTAAAACAGATTATTGGTAGGACAGTCTACTAAAACAGATTATTGGTAGGACAGTCTGCTAAAACAGATTATTGGGACAGTCTACTAAAACAGATTATTGGGACAGTGTACTAAAGCAGATTATTGGGACAGTCTACTAAAACAGATTATTGGTAGGACAGTCTGCTAAAACAGATTATTGGTAGGACAGTCTGCTAAAACAGATTACTGGGACAGTCTGCTAAAACAGATTACTGGGACAGTCTGCTAAAACAGATTATTGGTAGGACAGTCTGCTAAAACAGATTATTGGGACAGTCTACTAAAACAGATTATTTGGACAGTCTGCTAAAACAGATTATTGGTAGGACAGTCTGCTAAAACAGATTATTGGGACAGTCTACTAAAACAGATTATTGGTAGGACAGTCTGCTAAAACAGATTATTGGGACAGTCTGCTAAAACAGATTATTGGTAGGACAGTCTGCTAAAGCAGATTATTGGGATAGTCTACTAAAACAGATTATTGGTAGGACAGTCTACTAAAACAGATTATTGGTAGGACAGTCTGCTAAAACAGATTATTGGGACAGTCTACTAAAACAGATTATTGGGACAGTCTACTAAAACAGATTATTGGGACAGTCTACTAAAACAGATTATTGGTAGGACAGTCTGCTAAAACAGATTATTGGTAGGACAGTCTGCTAAAACAGATTACTGGGACAGTCTGCTAAAACAGATTACTGAGACAGTCTGCTAAAACAGATTATTGGTAGGACAGTCTGCTAAAACAGATTATTGGGACAGTCTCCTAAAACAGATTATTTGGACAGTCTGCTAAAACAGATTATTGGTAGGACAGTCTGCTAAAACAGATTATTGGGACAGTCTACTAAAACAGATTATTGGGACAGTCTACTAAAACAGATTATTGGTAGGACAGTCTGCTAAAACAGATTATTGGGACAGTCTGCTAAAACAGATTATTGGTAGGACAGTCTGCTAAAACAGATTATTGGGACAGTCTGCTAAAACAGATTATTGGTAGGACAGTCTGCTAAAATAGATTACTGGTAGGACAGTCTGCTAAAACAGATTATTGGTAGGACAGTCTGCTAAAACAGATTACTGGGACAGTCTGCTAAAACAGATTACTGGGACAGTCTGATAAAACAGATTATTGGGACAGTCTGCTAAAACAGATTATTGGGACAGTCTGCTAAAACAGATTATTGGTAGGACAGTCTGCTAAAACAGATTATTGGGAGGACAGTCTGCTAAAACAGATTATTGGGACAGTCTGCTAAAACAGATTATTGGGACAGTCTGCTAAAACAGATTATTGGTAGGACAGTCTGCTAAAACAGATTATTGGGACAATCTGCAAAAACAGATTATTGGGACAGTCTACTAAAACAGATTATTGGGACAGTCTACTAAAACAGATTATTGGTAGGACAGTCTGCTAAAACAGATTATTGGTAGGACAGTCTGCTAAAACAGATTACTGGGACAGTCTGCTAAAACAGATTACTGGTCGGGTAATCTGCTAAAATAGTTGGATGGTTCATAGTGTTGAGTTCCAATCTCACTTAGGGGACAACATGTTTTCCTTCAGATCCTTTATTTACAATATTGATCCCGTGCCCAGACACTTGAAAAGTGAAATGAAAAGTGAAGAGCATACCTGGTGAGAGGGGTCGCCCTGGTAATAGTTGTAGATTTGTATAAAGTACCCAAGACCAATATGTGAGTCAATATGACCATTGGAAAACAAAGAACTACTGTTGTAAACACTGCAATGTGAGTTGAATTGAATTGAGCCCCTAATCTTCATTTTCAAGGTGATGATTGTGCTTTTCTTGCCAACACAATTCCACAGTAAATGTTAGTCCACATTTGAGCTATTTGTTTCACGCCCCATGGGGGGGGGGGATTCGAATTCACACCGTAAGTGGCAATAGATAACAGCAACTCTTGTGCCTTCCCACTGTGAGCTACCAGTCCGAAGCCATATTCAGTCATGATGCACATTATTTTATTATCAGAGCGTTCCAGTGGACTCCTGGTAAGGATGCTTTAGGGTTTCGATCAGGTACATCTGTTTACCCACAAACCCTGAGATTAATATTTATGAGCAATTCCACGTCAATGCATTTGGTTGAAAATGTGAAAACGGTTGAAATTGGGGTTGACAGTTACCCTTCAAAAATGTCCTCTTCTTGTCCCCACAATGTTCCCCAGCCCTCCCTCCTCTCTCCCCAGCGTTCCTCAGCCCTCCCTCCTCTCTCCCCAGCGTTCCCCAGCCCTCCCTCCTCTCTCCCCAGCGTTCCCCAGCCCTCCCTCCTCTCTCCCCAGCGTTCCCCAGCCCTCCCTCCTCTCTCCCCAGCGTTCCCCAGCCCTCCCTCCTCTCTCCCCAGCGTTCCCCAGCCCTCCCTCCTCTCCCCAGTGTTCCCCAGCCCTCCCTCCTCTCTCCCCAGCGTTCCCCAGCCCTCCCTCCTCTCTCCCCAGTGTTCCCAGCCCTCCCTCCTCTCCCCCAGCGTTCACCAGCCCAGCCCTCCCTCCTCTCCCCCAGCGTTCCCCAGCCCTCCCTCCTCTCTCCCCAGTGTTCCCCAGCCCTCCCTCCTCTCCCCCCAGCGTTCACCAGCCCAGCCCTCCCTCCTCTCCCCCAGCGTTCCCCAGCCCTCCCTCCTCTCTCCCCAGTGTTCCCCAGCCCTCCCTCCTCTCCCCCAGCGTTCACCAGCCCAGCCCTCCCTCCTCCCCCCAGCGTTCACCCAGCCCTCCCTCCTCTCTCCCCAGTGGTTCCCCCTCTCCCCCAGCCCCCAGCCCTCCCTCCTCTCTCCCCAGTGTTCCCCAGCCCTCCCTCCTCTATCCCCAGCCCCCAGCCCTCCCTCCTCTCCCCCCAGCGTTCCCCAGCCCTCCCTTCTCTCTCCCCAGCCCCCAGCCCTCCCTCCTCCTCCCCAGTGTTCCCCAGCCCTCCCCAGCCCAGCCCTCCCTCCTCTCCCCCAGCCCCCAGCCCTCCCTCCTCTCTCCCCAGTGTTCCCCAGCCCTCCCTCCTCTCCCCCCAGCGTTCACCAGCCCAGCCCTTCCCCCCCCAGCCCCCAGCCCTCCCTCCTCTCTCCCCAGTGGTCCCCAGCCCTCCCTCCTCCTCCCCAGCCCTCCCTCCTCTCTCCCCAGTGTTCCCCAGCCCTCCCTCCTCTATCCCCAGCGTTCCCCAGCCCTCCCTCCTCTCTCCCCAGCGTTCCCCAGCCCTCCCTCTCTCTCCCCAGCGTTCCCCAGCCCTCCCTCCTCTCTCCCCAGCGTTCCCCAGCCCTCCCTCCTCTCTCCCCAGCGTTCCCCAGCCCTCCCTCCTCTCTCCCCACAGTGTTCACCAGCCCTCCCTCCTCTCCCCCAGCGTTCCCCAGCCCTCCCTCCTCCTCCCCAGTGTTCACCAGCCCTCCCTCCTCTCCCCCAGCGTTCACCAGCCCAGCCCTCCCTCCTCTCCCCCAGCGTTCCCCAGCCCTCCCTCCTCTCTCCCCAGTGTTCCCCAGCCCTCCCTCCTCTCCCCCCAGCGTTCACCAGCCCAGCCCTCCCTCCTCTCCCCCAGCGTTCCCCAGCCCTCCCTCCTCTCTCCCCAGTGTTCCCCAGCCCTCCCTCCTCTCCCCCCAGCGTTCACCAGCCCAGTCCTCCCTCCTCTCTGCCCAGCGTTCCCCAGCCCTCCCTCCTCTCTCTCCAGTGTTCCCCAGCCCTCCCTCCTCTCTCCCCCCAGTGGTCACCAGCCCTCCCTCCTCTCCCCCCAGCGTTCCCCAGCCCTCCCTCCTCTCCCCCAGCGTTCCCCAGCCCTCCCTCCTCTCTCCCCAGTGTTCACCAGCCCTCCCTCCTCTCCCCCAGCGTTCCCCAGCCCTCCCTCCTCTCTCCCCAGTGTTCCCCAGCCCTCCCTCCTCTCTCCCCAGTGTTCACCAGCCCTCCCTCCTCTCTCGCCAGTGTTCCCCAGCCCTCCCTCCTCTCTCCCCAGTGTTCACCAGCCCTCCCTCCTCTCTCCCCAGTGTTCCCCAGCCCTCCCTCCTCTCTCCCCCCAGTGTTCTCCCGCCCTCCCTCCTCTCTCCCCAGTGTTCCCCAGCCCTCCCTCCTCTCTCCCCAGTGTTCCTCAGCCCTCCCTCCTCCTCCCCAGTGTTCACCAGCCCTCCCTCATCTCTCCCCAGTGTTCCCCCAGCCCTCCCTCCTCTCTCCCCAGTGTTCACCAGCCCTCCCTCCCTCCTCTCTCCCCAGTGTTCCCCAGCCCTCCCTCCTCTCTCCCCAGTGTTCCCAGCCCCTCCCTCCTCTCTCCCCAGTGTTCACCAGCCCTCCCTCATCTCTCCCCAGTGTTCCCCAGCCCTCCCTCCTCTCTCCCCAGTGTTCACCAGCCCTCCCTCCTCTCCCCCAGCGTTCACCAGCCCAGCCCTCCCTCCTCTCTCCCCCAGCGTTCCCCAGCCCTCCTTCCTCTCCCCCAGCGTTCCCCAACCCTCCCTCCTCTCTCCCCAGCGTTCCCCAGCCCTTCCTCCTCTCTCCCCAGTGTTCCCCAGCCCTCCCTCCTCTCTCCCCAGTGTTCCCCAGCCCTCCCTCCTCTCTCCCCAGCGTTCCCCAGCCCTCCCTCCTCTTTCCCCAGCGTTCCCCAGCCCTCCCTCCTCTCTCCCCAGTGTTCCCCAGCCCTCCCTCCTCTCTCCACAGTGTTCACCAGCCCTCCCTCCTCTCTCCCCAGTGTTCCCCAGCCCTCCCTCCTCTCTCCCCAGTGTTCACCAGCCCTCCCTCCTCTCTCCCCAGTGTTCCCCAGCCCTCCCTCCTCTCTCCCCAGTGTTCCCCAGCCCTCCCTCCTCTCTCCACAGTGTTCACCAGCCCTCCCTCCTCTCTCCCCAGTGTTCCCCAGCCCTCCCTCCTCTCTCCCCAGTGTTCACCAGCCCTCCCTCCTCTCTCCCCAGTGTTCCCCAGCCCTCCCTCCTCTCTCCCCAGTGTTCACCAGCCCTCCCTCCTCTCTCCCCAGTGTTCCCCAGCCCTCCCTCCTCTCTCCCCAGTGTTCACCAGCCCTCCCTCCTCTCTCCCCAGTTTTCCCCAGCCCTCCCTCCTCTCTCCCCAGCGTTCCCCAGCCCTCCCTCCTCTCTCCCCAGTGTTCCTCAGCCCTCCCTCCTCTCTCCCCAGTGTTCACCAGCCCTCCCTCATCTCTCCCCAGTGTTCCCCAGCCCTCCCTCCTCTCTCCCCAGTGTTCACCAGCCCTCCCTCCTCTCCCCCCAGCGTTCACCAGCCCAGCCCTCCCTCCTCTCCCCCCGCGTTCCCCTGCCCTCCCTCCTCTCCCCCCTGCGTTCCCCTGCCCTCCCTCCTCTCTCCCCAGCGTTCACCAGCCCTCCCTCCTCTCTCCCCACAGTGTTCACCAGCCCTCCCTCCTCTCTCCCCACAGTGTTCACCAGCCCTCCCTCCTCTCTCCCCCCAGCGTTCCCCAGCCCTCACGAGTGTACTAGTGTGCAGCCTAGTGTGTTATAGTGTGTTAGTGTGCAGCCTAGTGTGTTAGTATGCATGCAGCCTAATGTGTTAGTATAAAGCCTAGTTTGTTAGTGTGCAGCCTAGTGTGTTAGTGTGCAGCCTAGTGTGCTAG
Source organism: Oncorhynchus gorbuscha (assembly GCF_021184085.1). Taxonomy (NCBI): domain Eukaryota; kingdom Metazoa; phylum Chordata; class Actinopteri; order Salmoniformes; family Salmonidae; genus Oncorhynchus; species Oncorhynchus gorbuscha. Next base: position 4,199,597 of record NC_060178.1, on the reverse strand, counting down.
TGTGCAGCCTAGTGTGTTAGTCTGCAGCCTAGTGTGTTAGTGTGTTAGTATACATCCTAGTGTGTTAGTATACATCCTAGTGTGTCGTTCATCCTAGTCGGGTCCTTCTGTAGCTCAGTTGGTAGAGCATGGCGCTTGTAACGCCATGGTAGTGGGTTCGATCCCCGGGACCACCCATACGTAGAGTGTGTGTTAGTGTGTTAGTGTGTTAGTGTGTTAGTGTGTTAGTGTGTTAGTGTGTTAGTGTGTTAGTGTGCATCCTAGTGTGTTAGTGTGTTAGTGTGCATCCTAGTGTGTTAGTGTGTTAGTGTGCTAGTGTGCTAGTGTGTTAGTGTGCATCCTAGTGTGTTAGTGTGCATCCTAGTGTGTTAGTGTGCATCCTAGTGTGTTAGTGTGCATCCTAGTGTGTTAGTGTGCATCCTAGTGTGTTAGTGTGCATCCTAGTGTGTTAGTGTGTTAGTGTGTTAGTGTGTTAGTGTGTTAGTGTGTTAGTGTGTTAGTGTGTTAGTGTGCATCCTAGTGTGTTAGTGTGCATCCTAGTGTGCTAGTGTGCATCCTAGTGTGCTAGTGTGCATCCTAGTGTGCTAGTGTGCATCCTAGTGTGCTAGTGTGCATCCTAGTGTGCTAGTGTGCATCCTAGTGTGCTAGTGTGCATCCTAGTGTGCTAGTGTGCATCCTAGTGTGCTAGTGTGCATCCTAGTGTGCTAGTGTGCATCCTAGTGTGCTAGTATACATCCTAGTGTGCTAGTATACATCCTAGTGTGTTAGTGTGTTAGTATACATCCTAGTGTGTTAGTATACATCCTAGTGTGTTAGTGTGTTAGTATATATCCTAGTGTGTTAGTGTGTTAGTATACATCCTAGTGTGTTAGTGTGTTACATCCTAGTGTGCTAGTATACATCCTAGTGTGCTAGTGTGCTAGTGTGCATCCTAGTGTGCTAGTATACATCCTAGTGTGCTAGTATACATCCTAGTGTGTTAGTGTGTTAGTATACATCCTAGTGTGTTAGTATACATCCTAGTGTGTTAGTGTGTTAGTATATATCCTAGTGTGTTAGTGTGTTAGTATACATCCTAGTGTGTTAGTGTGTTACATCCTAGTGTGCTAGTATACATCCTAGTGTGTTATTGTGTTAGTATACATCCTAGTGTGTTAGTATACATCCTATTGTGTTAGTGTGTTAGTATACATTCTAGTGTGTTAGTATACATCCTAGTGTGTTAGTGTACATCCTAGTGTGTTAGAGTGTTAGTATACATCCTAGAGTGTTAGTATACATCCTAGTGTGTTAGTGTGTTAGTATAAATCCTAGTGTGTTAGTGTGTTAGTATACATCCTAGTGTGTTAGTATACATCCTAGTGTGTTAGTATAAATCCTAGTGTGTTAGTGTGTTAGTATACATCCTAGTGTGTTAGTATACATCCTAGTGTGTTAGTATACATCCTAGTGTGTTAGTATACATCCTAGTGTGTTAGTGTGTTAGTATACATCCTAGTGTGTTAGTGTGTTAGTTTACATCCTAGTGTGTTAATGTGTTAGTATACATATACATCCTAGTGTGTTAGTATACATCCTAGTGTGTTAGTGTGTTAGTATACATCCTAGTGTGTTAGTGTGTTAGTATACATCCTAGTGTGTTAGTGTGTTAGTATACATCCTAGTGTGTTAGTATACATCCTAGTGTATTAGAATACATCCTAGTGTGTTAGTATACATCCTAGTGTGTTAGTGTGCTAGTATACATCCTACTGTGTTAGTATACATCCTAGTGTGTTAGTGTGTTAGTATACATCCTAGTGTGTTAGTGTGTTAGTATACATCCTAGTGTGTTAGTGTGTTAGTATACATCCTAGTGTGTTAGTATACATCCTAGTGTATTAGAATACATCCTAGTGTGTTAGTATACATCCTAGTGTGTTAGTGTGCTAGTATACATCCTACTGTGTTAGTATACATCCTAGTGTGTTAGTGTGCTAGTATACATCCTAGTGTGTTAGTGTGCTAGTATACATCCTAGTGTGTTAGTGTGTTAGTATACATCCTAGTGTGTTAGTATACATCCTAGTGTGTTAGTATACATCCTAGTGTGTTAGTATACAGCCTAGTGTGTTAGTGTGTTAGTATACATCCTAGTGTGTTAGTATACAGCCTAGTGTGTTAGTATACATCCTAGTGTGTTAGTATACATCCTAGTGTGCAGCCTAGTGTGCAGCCTAGTGTGTTAGTGTGTTAGTATGCATCCTAGCCTGCCTGTCTATTCACATTCTCCCTCTGGCTCCTCTTTTCCATGAATCTTAAAAGATGTTCAGCACTCAGAGGTCTGGATTACAGCCTGAGATGAGATGGGAGGAGAGGGAAAGGACAGAGGAAGGATGCTGGAGGGGCAGAGCAGGGATGAGGATTGAGGAGAAGGTGACGAGAGAGAAAGGGGGTGAAGACGGGGGAGGAGGGGTTGACGATAGAGTGGGAATAAGGTTGTTGGGGGGGGGCCTGAGGAAAGCTGGGAAAACTGTGGTTATAGGATTTGTCCACCGCTGGTGGAGGCCTGGTCCCGAGTTACGGATAGATGTGTGTTGCCGTGGGCGACTAGCGGGTTAGCCATCCCATAATTCCCCCTCTAGACGAGCTGAGAGCTGACCTGAGGTCAGATTCCATCTGACTCACCCCCAGGACTGTCATCACCCAGATAACAATGAAGGAGAGGGACATGGAGGTTTCACTGGCCTACTTCTTTCTACTCTCTCTCTCTCTCTCTCTCTCTCTCTCTCTCTCTCTCTCTCTCTCTCTCTCTCTCTCTCTTCATCTCACTCTCTCTCTCTCTCTCATCTCTCTCTCCTCTCTCTCTCTCTCTCTCACTCTCTCTCTCTCTCTCTCTCTCTCTCTCTCTCTCTCTCTCTGTCTCTCTCTCTCTCTCTCTGTCTCTCTCTCTCTCTCTCTCTCTCTCTCTCTGTCTCTGTCTCTTCTCTCTCTCTCTCTCTCTCTCTCTCTCTCTCTCTCTCTCTCTCTCTCTCTCTCTCTCTCTCTCTCTCTCTCTGTCTCTCTCTCTTCATCTCTCTCTCTCTCTCTCTCTCTCTCTCTCTCTCTCTCTCTCTCTCTCTCTCTCTCTCTCTCTCTCTCTCTCTCTCTCCTCTCTCTCTCTGTCTGTCTCTCTCTGTCTCTCTCTCTCTGTCTCTCTCTGTCTCTCTCTCTCTCTCTCTCCTTTCCTGTCTCTCTCTGTCTCTCTCTCTCTCTCTCCATCTCTCCTCTCTCTCTCACTCTCCTTTCCTCTCCTGGCCTGACTGACTTTGTAGTGTCGTCTTTCAACTCAGTCCCCTTTCTCTTTAGTTCTCCATTAAGCCCATAAAAATAAAAAGATGAAACTAAAGACCCAGAGATCTGAAAGTCTGCGTCATCTTTTACGAGGCTATAATATCACTCAATCACTTAACATGGTAATAATATGGTCATTTCGGAGTAAGATTATGTTTTGTTTTTTAAAAAGAGATGTTTATCGATGTCTACGGAGGGTTTTTTTCGTCTAGATTGTTAATGTGTTGCATCAACACACAATCGTGTTGATTACGTCTAAGCCTTATTGTAAGGGCCTTTGCTCATTCAACCGATAAATATGTAAATCAAGATGTTTTAATAACATAATCTTATTTGGACCTCCTGAACCAAATTAAATAAGAAAGCGTAGTAATGTGATTGTTAAAATGTGCTGAATTGATGATAAGAGCACCTGCTTAAATGACTAACAAGTTTGAATTGAAAAGAGAAATAAACTTTTTTAATTTTTTATTATATTTATTTTATTACAAATGTTAATGACAAAAATGTTATTGATTTGAACGAACGGGGGGGGGGTGGATACACCTGACAAATGTATATATGAATCACTTTCCAATTTCTTCCTCTGTGTGGTTTGCAATTATAGTTATTTCAGCAGAAATCAATTTCACCGTGCCGACTGATAATGTCCCTGGTAGGAGTGAAATGGAGATTGTGTTGATTGTGTCGGACAGGGGGGTCTCTGGGTAATGCCTTTGTATCTCTAGGAATTTACCGGAAGACGAGAGAGATGAAGAGATGAAGAAAGGCTTTTATTTTTAATTGAGAGAAGGAATCAATAACGTGTGGTGGCACTTTGTCAAAAAAAGAGCTTGTAAAATGAGAAGGTAATTTACTGTGGACAATTTGACTGGGGCTTGAAAAGGAGAGATGATTAAACAGGAGAACGTCCTGGAGACGTAAACGGGAGGAATTAAGTAACGGCTGTATTGGATGCAGAAACTATAAATTGAGTTTTAAAGGGTGACTGAGAACGGTTAGGTTCAGCTGGGTGTCTTAATAAAAGCTTGTCAGGTTTAGAGCCTTTTCATCACAAGGTTAACTAGCTTCAGCCCGGGATTCAATACGGGAGAAGCGCGTTATAAAATGCGTTTGACAGTTTTAAAGGTAAGGTCATCCGCAGCATTTACCTTGAATCATCCCTTTAAAAAGCACCTTGTCAATAACATGCGATCAGATTGAATCCGGCCTGAGACATACAGATTCACATACTCTTCCAATCTAGTCCCCCCCCGAAAAAAAGAAAGAAAATGATCCCGCTGTGAGTTTGAATGAATAATGTCTTCTTGTGTCTGGATATTTCGTCAATGTTTTCCGACTTTTAACTCGTGCATCGTTGCTCTTATGTCAATCTTTAAGGGTTGTGATCGTAAATGATCATACATAAGTGTTTTGGCGCGCATCCCAATATGCAAATACGTGTGCTAATTCACAACACCGTGTGAATTCATCTCAACTACGAGAGTAAATTAGATTTTAATTGAAATGTAACTTTTCTTGCGTGGCGTGTTTCACAGGAGACCGGTGGGTGGCATGGGAGTGGTACTTAACATGTTATTTTTTGAAGAGAACAATTGAACTCTTAGGCTGGGATTCAATGCGATCAGCGGTAGACCCCCTGTAATAGGGTGCCTGTAATAGGGTGCCTGTAATAAGGTGCCTGTAATAGGGTGCCTGTAATAGGGTGCCTGTAATAGACCCCCTGTAATAGGGTGCCTGTAATAGGGTGCCTGTAATAGGGTGCCTGTAATAAGTTGCCTGTAATAGGGTGCCTGTAATAGGGTGCCTGTAATAGGGTGCCTGTAATAGGGTGCCTGTAATAAGGTGCCTGTAATAGGGTGCCTGTAATAGGGTGCCTGTAATAGGGTGCCTGTAATAGGGTGCCTGTAATAGGGTGCCTGTAATAGTCTCTATGTGTGTCTCTATGTGTGTTTTGTTCAACCTTGTATTTCCCCACAACCTGCAGACTGGTGAAAGATAGAGCTGTGTGACATTATCATTCAGTCTCCTCCTCCTCCTCTCCTCCTGGTCCTCCTGGTCCTCCTCCTCCTCTCCTCTTGGTCCTCCTACTCTACTCCTCCTCTTCTCCTCCTCCTCTCCTCCTCGTCCTCCTCTCCTCTCCTCCTCGTCCTCCTCCTCTCCTCCTCGTCCTCCTCCTCTCCTCCTTGTCCTCCTCCTCTCCTCCTTGTCCTCCTCCTCTCCTCCTTGTCCTCCTCCTCTCCTCCTTGTCCTCCTCCTCCTCTCCTCCTTGTCCTCCTCCTCTCCTCTTCTCCTCCTCCTCCTCCTCTCCTCCTTCCCCTCCTCCTCTCCTCCTCATCCGCCTCCTCCTCTCCTCCTCGTCCTCCTCCTCTCCTCCTCGCCCTCCTTCTCTCCTCCTCGTCCTCCTCCTTCTCCTCCTCGTTCTCCTCCTCGTCCTCCTCCTCTTCCCCTCCTCTCCTCCTCATCCGCCTCCTCCTCCTCTCCTCCTCGTCCTCCTCCTCTCCTCCTCATCCTCCTCCTCTTCCCCTCATGGTCCAAATCATGAAAAAAGACAAACAGTTATTATGTACTTTCAGTATGTACATTATGTAAATGATGTTAACAGCACGTTGGCCACAGATTGCCACCAGCGGTGAGGTGATCGTCCTCCTGGTGATCATAAAGTGTTCCAGGGATCCGTCCTAAATGAGGCACTATTCCCTCATAGGCCCCTGGTCAAAAGTAGCTCACTATTAGGGCATAGGGTGCCATTTGGGCCGTTTTGAACTAACGACATATTTCCTTTTTATTTATCCACTTTATCCCGCTTCTCAGACTCCGAACAAACACTAAACATCCTTCAGGCGAATGAAAGGTTTTTATGAGATGACAAAATATAAGAAAGGAAATAAATAAAATTATCACTTTAATTCCTGCCGAAGATGTAACTCTCAGTAACTGTGAGGCTGTAGTGACCAGTCTCCAACTGTGAGGCTGTAGTGACTCCATTCTCCAGTAACTGTGAGGCTGTAGAGACTCCATTCTCCAGTAACTGTGAGGCTGTAGTGACTCCATTCTCCAGTAACTGTGAGGCTGTAGTGACTCCATTCTCCAGTAACTGTGTGGCTGTAGTGACTCCATGCTCCAGTAACTGTGTGGCTGTAGTGACTCCATGCTCCAGTAACTGTGAGGCTGTAGTGACTCCATGCTCCAGTAACTGTGAGGCTGTAGTGACTCCATGCTCCAGTAACTGTGAGGCTGTAGTGACTCCATGTGTGCTGTAGAGACTCTGTGGCTGAGACTCTGTGGCTGTAGCGACTCCATTCTCCAGTCACTGTGTGGCTGTAGTGACTCCATGCTCCAGTAACTGTGTGGCTGTAGTGACTCCATTCTCCAGTAACTGTGAGGCTGTAGAGACTCCATTCTCCAGTAGCTGTGAGGCTGTAGTGACTCCATTCTCCAGTAACTGTGAGGCTGTAGTGACTCCATTCTCCAGTAACTGTGTGGCTGTAGTGACTCCATGCTGCAGTAACTGTGAGGCTGTAGTGACTCCATGCTCCAGTAACTGTGAGGCTGTAGTGACTCCATGCTCCAGTAACTGTGTGGCTGTAGAGACTCTGTGGCTGTAGAGACTCTGTGGCTGTAGAGACTCTGTGGCTGTAGCGACTCCATTCTCCAGTAACTGTGTGGCTGTAGTGACTCCATGCTCCAGTAACTGTGTGGCTGTAGTGACTCCATGCTCCAGTAACTGTGTGGCTGTAGTGACTCCATGCTCCAGTAACTGTGCGGCTGTAGTGACTCCATGCTCCAGTAACTGTGAGGCTGTAGTGACTCCATTCTCCAGTAACTGTGTGGCTGTAGAGACTCTGTGGCTGTAGAGACTCTGTGGCTGTAGCGACTCCATTCTCCAGTAACTGTGTGGCTGTAGTGACTCCATGCTCCAGTAACTGTGTGGCTGTAGTGACTCCATGCTCCAGTAACTGTGCGGCTGTAGTGACTCCATGCTCTAGTAACTGTGAGGCTGTAGTGACTCCATTCTCCAGTAACTGTGAGGCTGTAGTGACTCCATGCTCCAGTAACTGTGAGGCTGTAGTGACTCTGTGGCTGGGGTGACTCCATTCTCCAGTAACTGTGTGGCTGTAGAGACTCTGTGGCTGTAGAGGGGACTCTGTGGCTGTAGTGACTCCATTCTCCAGTAACTGTGTGGCTGTAGTGACTCCATGCTCCAGTAACTGTGAGGCTGTAGTGACTCCATGCTCCAGTAACTGTGGACGGCTGTAGTGACTCCATGCTCCAGTAACTGTGACGGGCTGTAGTGACTCCATGCTCCAGTAACTGTGAGGCTGTAGTGACTCCATGCTCCAGTAACTGTGAGGCTGTAGTGACTCCATGCTCCAGTAACTGTGAGGCTGTAGTGACTCCATGCTCCAGTAACTGTGAGGCTGTAGTGACTCTGTGGCTGTAGTGACTCCATGTAACTCCAGTAACTGTGAGGCGGCTGTAGTGACTCCATTCTCCAGTAACTGTGGGCTGTAGGGACTCCATAGCTCCAGTAACTGTGAGGCTGTAGTGACTCCTGTATGACTCTGTAACTGTGGGCTGTAGAGACTCTGGGCTGTAGTGACTCCATTCTCCAGTAACTGTGAGGCTGTAGTGACTCTGTGGCTGTAGTGACTCCATTCTCCAGTAACTGTGGGCTGTAGTGACTCTGTGGCTGGGGAGGGACTCTGTGGCTGTAGTGACTCCATGTCTCCAGTAACTGTGTGGCTGTAGTGACTCCATTCTCCAGTAGCTGTGAGGGGACTGTAGTGACTCCATTCTCCAGTAACTGTGAGGCTGTAGTGACTCCATTCTCCAGTAACTGTGAGGCTGTAGTGACTCCATGCTCCAGTAACTGTGTGGCTGTAGTGACTCCATGCTCCAGTAACTGTGTGGCTGTAGTGACTCCATGCTCCAGTAACTGTGAGGCTGTAGTGACTCCATTCTCTGGGGAGTAACTGTGTGGCTGTAGTGACTCTGTGGCTGTAGTGACTCCATTCTCCAGTAACTGTGTGGCTGGGAGACTCTGTGGCTGTAGAGACTCTGTGGCTGTAGGGAAGACTCCATTCTCCAGTAACTGTGTGGCTGTAGTGACTCCATTCTCCAGTAGCTGTGAGGCTGTAGTGACTCCATTCTCCAGTAACTGTGAGGCTGTAGAGACTCCATTCTCCGGGAGCTGTGAGGCTGTAGTGACTCCATTCTCCAGTAACTGTGAGGCTGTAGTGACTCCATTCTCCAGTAACTGTGTGGCTGTAGTGACTCCATGCTCCAGTAACTGTGTGGCTGTAGTGACTCCATGCTCCAGTAACTGTGAGGCTGTAGTGACTCCATGCTCCAGTAACTGTGAGGCTGTAGTGACTCCATGCTCCAGTAACTGTGTGGCTGTAGAGACTCTGTGGCTGTAGAGACTCTGTGGCTGTAGCGACTCCATTCTCCAGTCACTGTGTGGCTGTAGTGACTCCATGCTCCAGTAACTGTGTGGCTGTAGTGACTCCATTCTCCAGTAACTGTGAGGCTGTAGAGACTCCATTCTCCAGTAGCTGTGAGGCTGTAGTGACTCCATTCTCCAGTAACTGTGAGGCTGTAGTGACTCCATTCTCCAGTAACTGTGTGGCTGTAGTGACTCCATGCTCCAGTAACTGTGAGGCTGTAGTGACTCCATGCTCCAGTAACTGTTAGGCTGTAGTGACTCCATGCTCCAGTAACTGTGTGGCTGTAGAGACTCTGTGGCTGTAGAGACTCTGTGGCTGTAGAGACTCTGTGGCTGTAGTGACTCCATTCTCCAGGAGGGGAACTGTGTGGCTGTAGTGACTCCATGCTCCAGTAACTGTGTGGCTGTAGTGACTCCATGCTCCAGTAACTGTGTGGCTGTAGTGACTCCATGCTCCAGTAACTGTGCGGCTGTAGTGACTCCATGCTCCAGTAACTGTGAGGCTGTAGTGACTCCATTCTCCAGTAACTATGTGGCTGTAGAGACTCTGTGGCTGTAGTGACTCCATTCTCCAGTAACTGTGTGGCTGTAGAGACTCTGTGGCTGTAGAGACTCTGTGGCTGTAGCGACTCCATTCTCCAGTAACTGTGTGGCTGTAGTGACTCCATGCTCCAGTAACTGTGTGGCTGTAGTGACTCCATGCTCCAGTAACTGTGTGGCTGTAGTGACTCCATGCTCCAGTAACTGTGCGGCTGTAGTGACTCCATGCTGGGGTAACTGTGAGGCTGTAGTGACTCCATTCTCCAGTAACTGTGAGGCTGTAGTGACTCCATGCTCCAGTAACTGTGAGGCTGTAGTGACTCTGTGGCTGTAGTGACTCCATTCTCCAGTAACTGTGGAGGCTGTAGAGACTCTGTGGCTGTAGAGACTCTGTGGCTGGGACTCCATTCTCCAGTAACTGTGGCTGTAGTGACTCCATGCTCCAGGAACTGTGGGCTGTAGTGACTCCATGCTCCAGTAACTGTGTGGCTGTAACTGGGGAGGGAAGACTCCATGCTCTGTAACTGGGGTAGTGACTCCATGCTCCAGTAACTGTGAGGCTGTAGTGACTCCATGCTCCAGGGAACTGTGAGGCTGTAGTGACTCCATGCTCCAGTAACTGTGAGGCTGTAGGGGACGACTCCATGACTCCAGTAACTGGGGCTGTAGTGACTCTGTGGCTGTAGTGACTCTTCTCCAGTAACTGTGAGGCTGTAGTGACTCCATTCTCCAGTAACTGGGAGGCTGAGGGACTCTGGGCTGTAGTGACTTCTGTTCTGGGGAGTAACTGTGAGGCTGTAGTGACTCCATGCTCCAGTAACTGTGGGCTGTAGTGACTCTGGCTGGCTGTAGAGACTCTGTGGCTGTAGTGACTCCATTCTCCAGTAACTGTGAGGCTGTAGTGACTCTGTAACTGGGGAGGGACTCCATTCTCCAGTAACTGTGGGCTGGAGAGGGACTGTGGCTGTAGAGACTCTGTGGCTGTAACTCCATTCTCCAGTAACTGTGTGGCTGTAGTGACTCCATTCTCCAGTAGCTGTGAGGCTGTAGTGACTCTGTCTGGGGTAACTGTGAGGCTGTAGTGACTCCATTCTCCAGGGAGCTGTGAGGCTGTAGTGACTCCATGCTCCAGTAACTGGGACGGGCTGTAGTGACTCCATGCTCCAGGGAACTGTGGGCTGTAGTGACTCCATGCTCCAGTAACTGGGGAGGCTGTAGCGACTCCATTCTCCAGTAACTGGGAGGGAAGGGGACGGGCTCCATTCTCCAGTAACTGTGGGGTAGGGACTCCTTCTCCAGTAACTGTGAGGCTGTAGTGACTCCATGCTCCAGTAACTGTGAGGCTGTAGAGACTCTGTGGCTGTAGTAACTCTGTGGCTGTAGAGACTCTGTGGCTGTAGTAACTCTGTGGCTGTAGTGACTCTGTGGCTGTAGTGACTCTGTGGCTGTAGTAACTCTGTGGCTGTAGTGACTCTGTGGCTGTAGAGACTCTGTGGCTGTAGAGACTCTGTGGCTGTAGAGACTCTGTGGCTGTAGAGACAGCTCAATGAAGAGACGGAGACGCTCAAGAATCCCCTTACTGTGTCTGGTAAATCACATGCCATTAGATGGAATAGAATCATTCTCCCTATTCTGCTAATATTATATGATACATTTCCAAGCATTTGATTAATCTGGACCACATTGTATTGTTTTAATGGTTTTCCTTCTTTTCCACTCTGCTCTAAAGACATTGTATACAAGCTCATGCTGTTTAGTCCCGCACCTCCCTCCCTCCCTCCCTCCCTCCCTCCCTCCCTCCCTCCCTCCCTCCCTCCCTCCCCTCCCTCCCTCCCTCCCTCCCTCCCTCCCTCCCTCCCTCCATCCCTCCCTCCCTCCCCTCTCTCCCTCTCCCTCTCTCTCTCTCTCTCCCCTCCCTCCCTCTCCCTCTCTCCCTCTCCCTCTCCCTCTCTCTCCCTCCCTCCCTCCCCTCCTCCTCCTTGGCGGTTATTGCGATGCATTGCTGATGAGGCGAGTTGTCTGTGAGAAGTGTTGTGGTGTTTCTCTCTCTCCCTCTCTCTCTCCCTCTCCCTCTCCCTCTCCCCTCTCTCTCCCTCTCCCTCTCCCTCTCTCTCTCCCTCTCCCTCTCTCCCTCTCCCTCTCCCTCTCCCTCTCCCTCCCTCCCTCCCTCCCTCCCCTCCTCCTCCTTGGCGGTTATTGCAATGCATTGCTGATGAGGCGAGTTGTCTGTGAGAAGTGTTGTGGTGTTTCTCTCCTGAAGTCATTCCTAACGGGCTGGAAACTGTATGTCTTGTTCCTTAATGAAGCACAGGAGTCACTCAGACAGACAGATCCACTTGGGCTGCTGAACACGAGCCCATCTCCCTCTCTCTCTCTCTCTCTCTCTCCCTCCCTCTCTCTCTCTCTCCCTCCCTCCCTCCCTCCCTCCCTCCCTCCCTCCCTCCTCCCTCCCTCCCTCCCTCCCTCCCTCCCTCTCTCTCTCTCCTCTCTCTCTCTCTCTCTCTCCCTCCCTCCCTCTCCTCTCTCTCTCTCTCTCCTCCTCTCTCTCTCTCTCTCTCCTCTCCTCCCTCCCTCCCTCCCTCCCTCCCCCTCCCTCCCTCTCTCTCTCTCCCGCCCTCTCTCTCTCCCTCCCCTCCCTCCCTCTCTCCCTCCCTTCCTCCCTCCCTCCCCTCCCTCCCTCTCTCTCTCTCTCTCTCTCTCTCTCTCCTTCTCCCTCTCCCTCTCCCTCTCCCTCTCCCTCTCCCTCTCCCTCTCTCCCTCTCCCTCTCCCTCTCTCCCTCCTCCCTACCCCTGAACTATGCTGCCTGTCTGCCTGTAGTCTGAGGCTGGAGACCAGTTGACATGTGGATGTACGGAGAGAGAACATTTAGGTACCAGATGAACAGAACAACGTTCTGACCTTAGTTCCTTATTTATGTCTCAGTTTAACTTTGGTCAGGGCGTGAGTTGGGGTGGGAATTCTATGTTTTGTTCTAGGTTTTTGTATTTCTGTGTTTGGCCTGGTCTGGTTCCCAATCCGAGGCAGCTGTCGATCGTTGTCTCTGATTGAGAACCATACTTAGGCAGCCTGTTTCCCCACTATGGGTTGTGGGTTGTTGTTGTCTCTGATTGAGAACCATACTTAGGCAGCCTGGTTTCCCCCTGTTAGTTGTGGGTTGTTGTTGTCTCTGATTGAGAACCATACTTAGGCAGCCTGTTTTCCCCTGTTAGTTGTGGGTAGTTGTTGTGTCTGATTGAGAACCATACTTAGGCAGCCTGTTTTCCCCCTGTTAGTTGTGGGTTGTTGTTGTCTCTGATTGAGAACCATACTTAGGCAGCCTGTTTCCCCACTATGGGTTGTGGGTAGTTGTTGTCTTTGATTGAGAATCATACTTAGGCAGCCTGTTTCCCCACTATGGGTTGTGAGTAGTTGTTGTCTTTGATTGAGAACCATACTTCGGCAGCCTGTTTTCCCTCTGTGGGTTGTGGGTAGTTGTTGTCTTTGATTGAGAACCATACTTAGGCAGCCTGTTTTCCCTCTATATGTTGTGGGTAGTTGTTGTGTCTGATTGAGAACCATACTTAGGCAGCCTGTTTTTCCACTATGGGTTGTGGGTAGTTGTTGTGTCTGATTGAGAACCATACTTAGGCAGCCTGTTTTCCCACTGTGGGTTGTGGGTTGTTGTTTTCTGTTTTGTGTTGCTGCACCTTACAGGAACTGTTTCGTTTTCGTTTCACTCTCTTTGTTATTTTTGTTTAGTGTTTCTGACCCAATAAAATAACATGAACCCTTACCACGCTGTGCATTGGTCCGATCCGTCATACTCCTCGTCAGAAGAGGAAGAAAACCATTACACTAACTGGATCCAATGGATGAATTACTGCTATTGTAACTAACTTGTACCAGAGTGTAATCCATTCTACATAACAATACAGTATATATTTAACTGTATATTCTTTAATAACATCATAACCCTGTCTTGACCCCAAACACTGTGCCTATAGGACAGATTTTATACTGTAGGCACCATTTAATGACTTTGTTCAAAAAGAACCTGTAGTGGTGGGTTTCCTGTCCTCAACAGAACCTGTAGTGATGGGTTTCCTGTCCTCAACAGAACCTGTAGTGATGGGTTTCCTGTCCTCAACAGGACCTGTAGTGATGGGTTTCCTGTCCTCAACAGGACCTGTAGTGATGGGTTTCCTGTCCTCAACAGGACCTGTAGTGATGGGTTTCCTCAACAGAACCTGTAGTGATGGGTTTCCTGTCCTCAACAGAACCTGTAGTGATGGGTTTCCTGTCCTCAACAGAACCTGTAGTGACGGGTTTCCTGTCCTCAACAGAACCAGCATCTATTCTGAGTAGAGGAGGTTACTGTAATGCTCCGGGTGTCGTGGGTGTGGAGTCAAATGCAGGAGACAGAGTTCAATGCTGTGCGTCTTTTAATAGCACCAACGCACCACAGGGTGCTCACAAAAGTTACGTTCCCAAACACAGGGAATCAAAAAGTACAATGGAAAAAATCACGACTAGGCACTAACACGTACCTCTACAACAGAGCCGAAGGTTACAATCAAATAATCCCGCACCACAACCAGGCGGGCCGGCTGTCTAATAAAGACAAACTAATTAAACATGAACAGGTGCTACCACTAAACATACAAGGAGGGGGAGGAAAAACAATCAGTGGCAGCTAATAGGCCGGTGACGACGACCACCGAGCGCCACCCGCCCGGGAAGGGGAAACACCCTCGGTCGGACTCGTGACAGTACCCCCCCCTGAGGTCGCCCCGGAGGACGAGGTGCAGGGCGATCCGGATGGAGGCGATGGAAATCCCTCAACATGGATGGATCCAAGATGTCCCCCACCGGTACCCAGCACCTCTCCCCCGGACCATACCCCTCCCAGTCCACGAGGTACTGCAGGCCCCTCACCCGGCGTCTTGAGTCCAGAATGGCCCGGATCGTGTACGCTGGGGTCCCCTCGATGTCCAGAGGGGGGGGGGACCTCTGGTACCTCACTGTCCTGCAGGGGACCAGCTACCACCGGCCTGAGGAGAGACACATGAAACGAAGGGTTAATACGATAATAGGAAGGGAGTTGTAATCGATAACACACCTCGTTTATTCTCCTCAGGACTTTAAAGGGCCCTACACACTGCGGACCCAGCTTCCAGCAGGGCAAGCGGAGAGGTAGGTTTCGGGTCGAGAGCCAGACCCTGTCCCCGGTACAAACACGGGGGCCTCACTGCGGTGGCGGTCAGCACTCCTCTTCTGCCGTCCACTCGCTTGTCGTAGAGATTCCTGGACGGCCCTCCAGGTCTCCTTGGAGCGCTGTACCCATTCCTCCTCCGCAGGAGCCTCGGTCTGGCTCGGATGCCATGGTGCCAGGACCGGCTGGTACCCCAACACGCACTGAAAAGGGGACACGTTAGTAGAGGAGTGGCGTAGTGAGTTCTGAGCCATTTCAGCCCAGGGAATGTATCGTGCCCACTCCCATGGCCGATCCTGGCAATACGACCGCAGAAACCTACCCACCTCCTGGTTCATTCTCTCCACCTGCCCATTACTCTCGGGGTGATAACCGGAGGTCAGGCTGACAGAGACCCCCAAGCGTTCCATGAACGCTCTCCATACCCGAGACGTGAATTGGGGGCCCCGATCAGAAACGATGTCCTCCGGCACCCCGTAGTGCCGAAAGACATGGGTAAATAATGCCTCCGCAGTCTGTAGGGCTGTAGGGATACCGGGCAACGGGAGGAGACGGTAGGACTTAGAGAACCGATCCACAATCACTAGAACCGTGGTGTTACCCTGAGACGGCGGAAGATCGGTCAGGAAATCTATGGACAGATGTGACCATGGCCGCTGTGGAACGGGGAGGGGTTGTAGCTTCCCTCTAGGAAGGTGCCTAGGAGCCTTACTCTGAGCGCACACTGAACAAGAGGAGACATAACCCTTAACGTCCTTAGCCAACGTAGGCCACCAATACCTCCCCTGAAGGCTCCCCACTGTCCTCGTCACCCCAGGGTGAACCGAGGAGGGTAGGACGTGAGCCCATCGAATCAGTTTGTCCCGAACACCAAGCGGCACGTACCTTCGCCCCGCTGGACACTGAGGAGGCGCGGGTTCAGCCCGTAACGCCCGCTCGATGTCCGAGTCCACCTCCCATACCACTGGGGCTACCAGCTTTGAGGCGGGAAGGATGGGAGTAGGTTCGGTGGACCCATCCTCCGTGTCGTAAAGGCGGGACAGTGCGTCAGCCTTCACGTTCTGGGAGCCCGGTCTATAAGACAAAGTAAACCGGAACTGGGTGAAGAATATGGCCCACCTTGCCTGACGTGGGTTAAGTCTCCTAGCTGCCCGAATATACTCCAGATTCTGGTGGTCGGTCCAGATGAGAAAAGGGTGCTTAGCCCCCTCAAGCCAGTGTCTCCACACCTTCAGAGCTCTAACCACCGCTAGCAACTCCCGGTCCCCACATCATAGTTACGCTCCGCTGGGCTGAGCTTCCTTGAGAAGAAAGCGCAGGGGCGGAGTTTTGGTGGCGTACCCGAGCACTGTGATAGCACGGCACCCACCCCAGCCTCGGACGCGTCCACCTCCACTATGAATGCTAGAGAGGGGTCCGGATGCGCCAACACGGGCGCATCAGTGAACAGCGCCTTCAACTTGTTGAATGCTCTGTCCGCCTCTGCTGACCACTGCAACCACACCGGGCCCCCCTTCAGCAGTGAGGTGATGGGAGCCGCTATCTGGCCAAAACCCCGGATAAACCTCCGGTAGTAGTTGGCAAAACCCAAAAACCGCTGCACCTCCTTTACCGTGGTTGGAGTCGGCCAATTACGCACGGCCCTAATGCGGTCACCCTCCATCACTACCCCCGAGGTGGAAATGCGATATCCCAGAAAAGAGACGGCTCATTTAGAGAACAGGCATTTCTCAGCCTTGACGTATAGGTCATGCTCCCGCAGTCTACCATGCACTTTGCGCACCAGAGACACATGCGCGGTGTGAGTGGCCGAGTAGATCAGAATGTCATCGATATAAACAACCACTCCCTGCCCGCACAGGTCCCTGAGAATCTCGTCTACAAAGGATTGGAAAACGGATGGAGCATTCTTTAACCCATACGGCATGACGAGGTACTCATAGTGGCCGGATGTAGTACTAAATGCGGTTTTCCACTCGTCTCCCTTCCGAATACGCACCAGACTATACGCGCTCCTGAGATCCAGTTTTGTGAAGAACTGCGCTCCGTGGAACGATTCCACCGCCGTAGCGATGAGAGGTAGAGGGTAACTATACCCCACTGTGATGGCGTTTAGACCTCTATAATCGATACACGGACGCAAACCTCCCTCCTTTTTCCTCACAAAAAAGAAACTCGAGGAGACGGGTGAAATGGAGGGCCGAATGTACCCCTGTCCCAGCGACTCCGTGACATATGTCTCCATTGCCAACGTTTCCTCCTGGGACAGCGGGTACACGTGACTCTTGGGAAGTGCAGCGTCTACCTGGAGATCTATCGTACAATCCCTTCCCGGTCGATAAGGTGGTAATTTAGTCGCTTCCACTTTACTGAAAGCGATTGCCAAATCGGCATACTCGGGGGGAATGCACACCGTGGAACCCTGGTCTGGACTCTCCACCGACGTGGCACCGATGGAAACTCCCAAACACCTTCCAGAACACTCCTCTGACCACCCCTGGAGAACCCCTGTCTCCACGAAATTTTAGGATTGTGCCGGGCCAGCCAGGGAGTCCCCAGCACCACTGGAAACGCAGGTGAATCAATAATAAAAAAACTGATACGCTCCCTATGATTCCCCTGCATCACCATGTCCAGTGGGACCGTGGTCTCCCTGACCATCCCTGACCCTAATGGCCGGCTATCTAGGGAGTGCACGGGGAAAGGAGAATCTATCGGCACCAGCGGAACCCCTAACTTAAGGGCGAGTCCGCAATCCATAAAGTTCCCAGCTGCGCCTGAATCGACTAGCGCCCTATGCTGGGAAGAGGGAAAAAAGTGAAGGAAAGAGGTTAAGACAAACATGTGGCCAACAAGGGGTTCTAGCTGAGTTTGATGCTGACTCACCTGGGGTGACCGAGAAGCGTTCCGCCTGCCATCTCTACTCCCAGACGGACCACCCCAGCACCGATCAGACGTGTGTCCTCTCCGACCACAGTTGGTGCAGGGAAGGCCTCCTCCTCCGGTACCCCTCGGCGTAGCCCCTCCCAACTCCATTGGAATGGGAGCGGAGGGGCTGGGTGGTGGAACGCACAGAACCCTCTCTGAACGCCCGCGGGCAGCCAGCAGATTATCCAGTCGAATGGACATGTCGATCAGCTGATCCAGTGACAGAGTGGTGTCCCGACACGCTAACTCCCGGCGGACGTCCTCTCGGAGACTACACCTGTAGTGGTCCATAAGGGCCCTGCCGTTCCACCCAGATCCGGCTGCTAAGGTCCGGAACTCCAGCGCGTAATCCTGGGTGCTCCTCTTCTCCTGCCTGAGATGAAATAGTCGTTCTTCCACCGCTCGGCCGTCTAGAGGGTGATCAAACACGGCACGGAAGCGGCAGGAAAACTCTGTGTAGTGCTCCCGCAGTCTGGGCCATTCCAGACTGCGTTCGCCCATTCCAGAGCACGACCCGTGAGGCAGGAGATGAGGACACTCACCCTCTCTGCTCCTGAGGGAGTGGGTCTGATGGTGGCCAGGTATAGCTCCAGCTGAAGCAGAAACCCTGGCAACCCGCCGCCGCTCCATCATAAGCCCTCGGTAGCGTCAGACGGAGGGTGCTGGAGTCGGGAAATGGGGAGTCCGTGGGAAATGGGGAACCGTGGGTGCCGAAGGTGGAGAGAGGAGACCACTCCTCTCCCATCTGTCCATTCTCTCCATCACTTGATCCATCGCGGATCCGATCCGATGGAGGACGGTGGTGTGGTGGAGAACCCCTTCCTCCATTGATGGGAGAGGGTTGGCTGCGGGATTCTGTAATGCTCCAGGTGTCGTGGGTGTGGAGTCAAATGCAGGAGACAGAGTTCAATGCTGTGCGTCTTTTAATAGCACCAACGCACCACAGGGTGCTCACAAAAGTTACGTTCCCAAACACAGGGAATCAAAAAGTACAATGGAAAAAATCACGACTAGGCACTAACACGTACCTCTACAGCAGAGCCGAAGGTTACAATGAAATAATCCCGCACAACAACCAGGCGGGCCGGCTGTCTAATAAAGACAAACTAATTAAACATGAACAGGTGCTACCACTAAACATACAAGGAGGGGGAGGAAAAACAATCAGTGGCAGCTAATAGGCCGGTGACGACGACCACCGAGCGCCACCCGCCCGGGAAGGGGAAACACCCTCGGTCGGACTCGTGACAGTTACAGGACATTTATTCTGAGTAGAGGAGATTACAGGACATTTATTCTGAGTAGAGGAGATTACAGGACATTTATTCTGAGTAGAGGAGATTACAGGACATTTATTCTGAGTAGAGGAGATTACAGGACATTTATTCTGAGTAGTCGAGATTACAGGACATTTATTCTGAGTGGAGGAGATTACAGGACATTTATTCTGAGTAGAGGAGATTACAGGACATTTATTCTGAGTAGAGGAGGTTACAGGACATTGATTCTGAGTAGAGGAGATTACAGGACATTTATTCTGAGTAGAGGAGATTACAGGACATTTATTCTGAGTAGAGGAGATTACAGGACATTTATTCCGAGTAGAGGAGGTTACAGGACATTTATTCTGAGTGGAGGAGGTTACAGGACATTTATTCCGAGTAGAGGAGGTTACAGGACATTTATTCTGAGTAGAGGAGATTACAGGACATTTATTCTGAGTAGAGGAGGTTACAGGACATTTATTCTGAGTAGAGGAGGTTACAGGACATTTATTCTGAGTAGAGGAGGTTACAGGACATTTATTCTGAGTGGAGGAGATTACAGGACAAGGTCGTTGTTTAAACTAAATTACTCTGACTCACACACACACACACACACACACACACACACACACACACACACACACACACACACACACACACACACACACACACACACACACACACACACACACACACACACACACACACACACAAACTCTTCTCTCTCTCCTCTCCCACTATCTAGGTCAGGACGTACTATGTCAATTCCTCCCAAACTAAACTTCCTCCTCCCTCCTCGCACAGCTGATAATTAAACTCACCCAATTAGCCCAAATTTAATGGGATTTCAGTTCCAGCCTTTTATTTAAGAGGTAAAGAGTTATATTTTAATTGCATTTAATGTAACTGATGTAACTGTGTGGTCCTCCAAGTGTGTTTCTTCTTCTCCTATCTCGAATGTGTAATTACTACGGCAAACCTTGACGAGATATTCAATGAGCTGTACTTATTGGGACAGTGAAAAATATAGTATTTATTTTTCTTCCTGTCAATACAGTATCTGTTGAGTGTACATCAATTGAGTATACAGAAGTATACAGTAGTATACAGTAGTCCATATTTGATCTTTACTAATTGCAGAATGATAGGTGGAGGAAGTGGACGGATGGCTGAAACAGAACAGATTTATGTGGTCCTGAAACAGAACATATTGAGGCGGTCCTATTGGACGGTAGGCCTGAAACAGAACAGATTGATGTGGTCCTGAAACAGAACATATTGAGGTGGTCCTATTGGACGGGAGGACTGAAACAGAACATATTGAGGTGGTCCTATTGGACGGGAGGCCTGAAACAGAACATATTGAGGTGGTCCTATTGGACGGGAGGCCTGAAACAGAACATATTGAGGTGGTCCTATTGGACGGGAGGCCTGAAACAGAACATATTGAGGTGGTCCTGAAACAGAACAGATTGAGGTGGTCCTATTGGACGGGAGGCCTGAAACAGAACATATTGAGTTGGTCCTATTGGACGGGAGCCCTGAAACGGAACATATTGAGGTGGTCCTATTGGACGGGAGGCCTGAAACAGAACATATTGAGGTGGTCCTATTGGACGGGAGGCCTGAAACAGAACATATTGAGGTGGTCCTGAAACAGAACAGATTGAGGTGGTCCTATTGGACGGTAGGCCTGAAACAGAACATATTGAGGTGGTCCTGAAACAGAACATATTGAGGTGGTCCTATTGGATGGTAGGCCTGAAACAGAACATATTGAGGTGGTCCTATTGGACGGGACGCCTGAAACAGAACATATTGAGGTGGTCCTGAAACAGAACATATTGAGGTGGTCCTATTGGACGGTAGGCCTGAAACGGAACATATTGAGGTGGTCCTATTGGACGGGCCGCCTGAAACAGAACATATTGAGGTGGTCCTGAAACAGAACATATTGAGGTGGTCCTATTGGATGGGCCGCCTGAAACAGAACATATTGAGGTGGTCCTGAAACAGAACAGATTGAGGTGGTCCTGAAACAGAACATATTGAGGTGGTCCTATTGGACGGGAGGCCTGAAACAGAACAGATTGAGGTGGTCCTATTGGATGGGCCGCCTGAAACAGAACATATTGAGGTGGTCCTGAAACAGAACAGATTGAGGTGGTCCTGAAACAGAACATATTGAGGTGGTCCTATTGGACGGGCCGCCTGAAACAGAACATATTGAGGTGGTCCTGAAACAGAACAGATTGAGGTGGTCCTGAAACAGAACATATTGAGGTGGTCCTGAAACAGAACATATTGAGGTGGTCCTATTGGACGGGAGGCCTGAAACAGAACAGATTGAGGTGGTCCTATTGGACGGGCCGCCTGAAACAGAACATATTGAGGTGGTCCTGAAACAGAACAGATTGAGGTGGTCCTGAAACAGAACATATTGAGGTGGTCCTATTGGACGGGAGGCCTGAAACAGAACATATTGAGGTGGTCCTATTGGACGGGCCGCCTGAAACAGAACAGATTGAGGTGGTCCTATTGGACGGGCCGCCTGAAACAGAACAGATTGAGGTGATCCTATTGGACGGGCCGCCTGAAACAGAACATATTGAGGTGGTCCTATTGGATGGGAGGCCTGAAACAGAACAGATTGAGGTGGTCCTATTGGACGGGCCGCCTGAAACAGAACAGATTGAGGTGGTCCTGAAACAGAACATATTGAGGTGGTCCTATTGGACGGGCCGCCTGAAACAGAACATATTGAGGTGGTCCTGAAACAGAACAGATTGAGGTGGTCCTGAAACAGAACATATTGAGGTGGTCCTATTGGACGGGAGGCCTGAAACAGAACAGATTGAGGTGGTCCTATTGGATGGGCCGCCTGAAACAGAACATATTGAGGTGGTCCTGAAACAGAACAGATTGAGGTGGTCCTGAAACAGAACATATTGAGGTGGTCCTATTGGACGGGCCGCCTGAAACAGAACATATTGAGGTGGTCCTGAAACAGAACAGATTGAGGTGGTCCTGAAACAGAACATATTGAGGTGGTCCTGAAACAGAACATATTGAGGTGGTCCTATTGGACGGGAGGCCTGAAACAGAACAGATTGAGGTGGTCCTATTGGACGGGCCGCCTGAAACAGAACATATTGAGGTGGTCCTGAAACAGAACAGATTGAGGTGGTCCTGAAACAGAACATATTGAGGTGGTCCTATTGGACGGGAGGCCTGAAACAGAACATATTGAGGTGGTCCTATTGGACGGGCCGCCTGAAACAGAACAGATTGAGGTGGTCCTATTGGACGGGCCGCCTGAAACAGAACAGATTGAGGTGATCCTATTGGACGGGCCGCCTGAAACAGAACATATTGAGGTGGTCCTATTGGATGGGAGGCCTGAAACAGAACAGATTGAGGTGGTCCTATTGGACGGGCCGCCTGAAACAGAACAGATTGAGGTGGTCCTATTGGACGGGTGGCCTGAAACAGAACAGATTGAGGTGGTCCTATTGGACGGGAGGCCTGAAACAGAACAGATTGAGGTGGTCCTATTGGATGGGAGGCCTGAAACAGAACAGATTGAGGTGGTCCTATTGGACGGGCCGCCTGAAACAGAACAGATTGAGGTGGTCCTATTGGACGGGAGGCCTGAAACAGAACAGATTGAGGTGGTCCTATTGGACGGGCCGCCTGAAACAGAACATATTGAGGTGGTCCTATTGGACGCGCCGCCTGAAACAGAACAGATTGAGGTGGTCCTGAAACAGAACAGATTGAGGTGGTCCTATTGGACGGGAGGCCTGAAACAGAACAGATTGAGGTGGTCCTATTGGATGGGAGGCCTGAAACAGAACAGATTGAGGTGGTCCTATTGGACGGGAGGCCTGAAACAGAACAGATTGAAGTGGTCCTATTGGACGGGCCGCCTGAAACAGAACAGATTGAGGTGGTCCTAATGGACGGGCCGCGAGAAACAGAACAGATTGAGGTGGTCCTGAAACAGAACATATTGAGGTGGTCCTATTGGACGGGCCGCCTGAAACAGAACAGATTGAGGTGGTCCTATTGGACGGGAGGCCTGAAACAGAACAGATTGAGGTGGTCCTATTGGACGGGAGGCCTGAAACAGAACAAATTGAGGTGGCCCTATTGGACGGGAGGCCTGAAACAGAACATATTGAGGTGGTCCTATTGGACGGGAGGCCTGAAACAGAACATATTGAGGTGGTCCTATTGGGCAGGAGGCCTGAAACAGAACATATTGAGGTGGTCCTGAAACAGAACAGATTGAGGTGGTCCTATTGGACGGTTGGCCTGAAACAGAACATATTGAGGTGGTCCTGAAACAGAACATATTGAGGTGGTCCTATTGGACGGTAGGCCTGAAACAGAACATATTGAGGTGGTCCTATTGGACGGGAGGCCTGAAACAGAACATATTGAGGTGGTCCTGAAACAGAACAGATTGAGGTGGTCCTATTGGATGGTAGGCCTGAAACAGAACATATTGAGGTGGTCCTGAAACAGAACATATTGAGGTGGTCCTATTGGACGGTAGGCCTGAAACAGAACAGATTGAGGTGGTCCTATTGGACGGGAGGCCTGAAACAGAACAAATTGAGGTGGTCCTATTGGACGGGCCGCCTGAAACAGAACATATTGAGGTGGTCCTGAAACAGAACATATTGAGGTGGTCCTATTGGACGGGCCGCCTGAAACAGAACATATTGAGGTGGTCCTATTGGACGGGAGGCCTGAAACAGAACAGATTGAGGTGGTCCTATTGGACGGGCCGCCTGAAACAGAACATATTGAGGTGGTCCTGAAACAGAACATATTGAGGTGGTCCTATTGGACGGTAGGCCTGAACCAGAACATATTGAGGTGGTCCTATTGGACCGCCTGAAACAGAAAATATTGAGGTGGTCCTGAAACAGAACATATTGAGGTGGTCCTATTGGACGGGCCGCCTGAAACAGAACATATTGAGGTGGTCCTATTGGACGGGAGGCCTGAAACAGAACAGATTGAGGTGGTCCTATTGGACGGGCCGCCTGAAACAGAACATATTGAGGTGTTCCTGAAACAGAACATATTGAGGTGGTCCTGAAACAGAACATATTGAGGTGGTCCTATTGGGCGGGCCGCCTGAAACAGAACAGATTGAGGTGGTCCTATTGGACGGGCCGCCTGAAACAGAACATATTGAGGTGGTCCTATTGGACGGGCCGCCTGAAACAGAACAGATTGAGGTGGTCCTATTGGACGGGAGGCCTGAAACAGAACAGATTGAGGTGGTCCTATTGGACGGGCCGCCTGAAACAGAACATATTGAGGTGGTCCTATTGGACGCGCCGCCTGAAACAGAACAGATTGAGGTGGTCCTGAAACAGAACAGATTTAGGTGGTCCTGAAACAGAACAGATTGAGGTGGTCCTATTGGACGGGAGGCCTGAAACAGAACAGATTGAGGTGGTCCTATTGGACGGGCCGCCTGAAACAGAACAGATTGAGGTGGTCCTATTGGACGGGAGGCCTGAAACAGAACAGATTGAGGTGGTCCTGAAACAGAACAGATTGAGGTGGTCCTATTGGACGAGAGGTCTGAAACGGAACATATTGAGGTGGTCCTATTGGACGAGAGGCCTGAAACAGAACATATTGAGGTGGTCCTATTGGACGGGAGGCCTGAAACAGAACATATTGAGGTGGTCCTATTGGACGAGAGGCCTGAAACAGAACATATTGAGGTGGTCCTATTGGACGGGAGGCCTGAAACAGAACAGATTGAGGAAGTCCACCAAACTCCAGCCAAAAGGCCTGTACCATCATCTTCTTGACTATTTTTAGCCCTGCATGTATAATTCATCACATTTGGCTCTCTATCCCTCTCTCTCCCTCTCTCTCCATCTCTCATTCCTTAAAGTGGGTCAGAACGACAAACTCACATGAACTCACTAAGAGGGAATGGAATGACGAGTAAACTTACACCTTAGAGGAAAGTTCAACTAAAAGACTATCTTTTGGTATATTTGTTTCCTGAGACCACTGTTGGAACACTTTGCCCGTCAGCAATCAAGTCTTTATGATCTAGAACTTTCTAAAATACAGAAAGGGTCAAAGCTCTGTACGAAGCGCATCGTACTGTGGCACGTTCTGTTTTTAGAAAGTTCTAGACTTGATTGCTGACATGTTGGGACTCACACAACCCCAGCTGTTCTCACGTTCTCACACAGCCCCAGCTGTTCTCACATCGACAAGGTCCTCTCATTATAGAATCTATATCGACAAGGACCTCTCATTATAGAATCTATATCGACAAGGACCTCTCATTATACAGAGTGGTCCTTATAATGGTCCTTCTGTAGCTCAGTTGGTAGAGCGTGGCGCTTGTAACGCCAGGGTAGTGGGTTCGATTCCCGGGACCACCCATACGTAGAATGTATGCACACATGACTGTAAGTCGCTTTGGATAAAAGCGTCTGCTAAATGGCATATATTATACAATCTATATCGACAAGGACCTCTCATTATAGAATCTATATCGACAAGGACCTCTCATTATACAATCTATATCGACAAGGACCTCTCATTATAGAATCTATATCGACAAGGACCTCTCATTACAGAATCTATATCGACAAGGACCTCTCATTATAGAATCTATATCGACAAGGACCTCTCATTATAGAATCTATATCGACAAGGACCTCTCATTACAGAATCTATATCGACAAGGACCTCTCATTATATAATCTATATGGACAAGGACCTCTCATTACAGAATCTGAACTGCATAGTATTGGGTAGTATTATATTGTACTGTACTGTATTGTATAGTATTGTAGTGTATAGTATTGTACTGTGTTGTATTGTATAGTATATAATAAAACTGGTTGTTTGGATCCTGGATGCTGATTGGACGAGCAGCGTTCTAAACCGTGCTGTACAGTATTGTATTGCATTGTATAGTATTGTATAGTATTGTATTGTACAGTATTGTATTGCATAGTATTGTATACAGTCACAGTGTCTGAGAGGGAGTCAGAGACTAGACAGACTATATATATATATACAGTGCCTTGCGAAAGTATTCGGCCCCCTTGAACTTTGCGACCTTTTGCCACATTTCAGGCTTCAAACATAAAGATATAAAACTGTATTTTTTTGTGAAGAATCAACAACAAGTGGGACACAATCATGAAGTGGAACGACATTTATTGGATATTTCAAACTTTTTTTAACGAATCAAAAACTGAAAGATTGGGCGTGTAAAATTATTCATATAATATATAGAAACGAGCAGATAGATGACCATGCACTGATTTCTGGCTCAAAGGACCATAAACAAAACTGAAGAGGGTTTTACATCCACAGCAACAACAGAAATGTACTATGTACCTAATGTATCCCCATGGTTACCCATCCGTCTCCATGGTTACCAATCCATCCATCCCCATGGTTACCAATCCGTCTCCATGGTTACCAGTCCATCCTTCCCCATTGTTACCAATCCGTCTCCATGGTTACCAATCCATCCATCCCCATGGTTACCAATCCATCCATCCCCATGGTTACCAATCCATCCATCCCCATGGTTACCAATCCATCCATCCCCATGGTTACCAATCCATCCATCCCCATTGTTACTAATCCGTCTCCATGGTTACCAATCCATCCATCCCCATTGTTACCCATCCGTCTCCATGGTTACCAATCCATCCATCCCCATGGTTACCAGTCCATCCATCCCCATTGTTACCAATCCGTCTCCATGGTTACCAATCGATCCATCCCCATTGTTACCCATCCGTCTCCATGGTTACCAATCCATCCATCCCCATTGTTACCCATCCGTCTCCATGGTTACCAATCCACGCCCATGGATGTACCTGACATACGTATTCAGTTTATGTGATCTGATGCAGGAATCAAACCCACAACCCTGCCCCAGACGTAAAGATGTCTCCCCAGCAGACTGTGGGGCTCTAATCAAACCCACAACCCTGCCTCAGACGTAAAGATGTCTCCCCAGCAGACTGTGGGGCTCTAATCAAACCCACAACCCTGCCCCAGACGTAAAGATGTCTCCCCAGCAGACTGTGGGGCTCTAATCAAACCCACAACCCTGCCCCAGATGTAAAGATGTCTCCCCAGCAGACTGTGGGGCTCTAATCAAACCCACAACCCTGCCCCAGACGTAAAGATGTCTCCCCAGCAGACTGTGGGGCTCTAATCAAACCCACAACCCTGCCCCAGATGTAAAGATGTCTCCCCAGCAGACTGTGGGCTCTAATCAAACCCACAACCCTGCCCCAGACGTAAAGATGTCTCCCCAGCAGACTGTGGGGCTCTAATCAAACCCACAACCCTGCCCCAGACGTAAAGATGTCTCCCCAGCAGACTGTGGGGCTCTAATCAAACCCACAACCCTGCCCCAGACGTAAAGATGTCTCCCCAGCAGACTGTGGGGCTCTAATCAAACCCACAACCCTGCCCCAGACGTAAAGATGTCTCCCCAGCAGACTGTGGGGCTCTAATCAAACCCACAACCCTGCCCCAGACGTAAATATGTCTCCCCAGCGGACTGTGGGGCTCTAATCAAACCCACAACCCTGCCCCAGACGTAAATATGTCTCCCCAGCAGACTGTGGGGCTCTAATCAAACCCACAACCCTGCCCCAGACATAAAGATATCTCCCCAGCAGACTGTGGGGCTCTAATCAAACCCACAACCCTGCCCCAGACATAAAGATATCTCCCCTGCAGACTGTGGGGCTCTAGTCAAACCCACAACCCTGCCCCAGACATAAAGATATCTCCCCTGCAGACTGTGGGGCTCTAGTCAAAGGGGGTGACTGTCTGTCGTCATGATGAATGATCCTTGGTCCTCTGGAATCACAGGAGCACCACGTTTAATTGAGCATGACTGTGTCTTTGTTAATGCTACTGTCAGATGTGTGTAAACATAATGATGTAATAGGTCTTGCCCATTTGGAGAGGGTGTCAGTACATGTATCATTTAAGAACATTTACAGAGAACTGTCTGCTGTTGTCTGGCTGTCCACATAGAGAACTATCTGCTGTTGTCTGGCTGTCCACACAGAGAACTGTCTGCTGTTGTCTGGCTGTCCACATAGAGAACTATCTGCTGTTGTCTGGCTGTTCACACAGAGAACTATCTGCTGTTGTCTGGCTGTTCACACAGAGAACTATCTGCTGTTGTCTGGCTGTCCACACAGAGAACTATCTGCTGTTGTCTGGCTGTTCACACAGAGAACTATCTGCTGTTGTTCACACAGAGAACTATCTGCTGTTGTTCACACAGAGAACTATCTGCTGTTGTTCACACAGAGAACTATCTGCTGTTGTTCACACAGAGAACTATCTGCTGTTGTTCACACAGAGAACTGTCTGCTGTTGTCTGGCTGTTCACACAGAGAACTATCTGCTGTTGTTCACACAGAGAACTATCTGCTGTTGTCTGGCTGTTCACACAGAGAACTATCTGCTGTTGTCTGGCTGTTCACACAGAGAACTATCTGCTGTTGTTCACACAGAGAACTATCTGCTGTTGTCTGGCTGTCCACATAGAGAACTATCTGCTGTTGTCTGGCTGTTCACACAGAGCACTATCTGCTGTTGTCTGGCTGTCCACATAGAGAACTATCTGCTGTTGTCTGGCTGTTCACACAGAGAATGAATAGAAATGAAGTCTCCTGATCATAGTGTCTATCCACTGATTCAGTGTGATCATAGTGTCTATCTACTGATACAGTGTGATCATAGTGTCTATCCACTGATACAGTGTGATCATAGTGTCTATCCACTGATACAGTGTGATCATAGTGTCTATCCACTGATACAGTGTGATCATAGTGTCTATCCACTGATACAGTGTGATCATAGTGTCTATCCACTGATACAGTGTGATCATAGTGTCTATCTACTGATACAGTGTGATCATAGTGTCTATCTACTGATACAGTGTGATCATAGTGTCTATCCACTGATACAGTGTGATCACAGTGTCTATCCACTGATACAGTGTGATCATAGTGTCTATCCACTGATACAGTGTGATCATAGGGTCTATCTACTGATACAGTGTGATCATAGTGTCTATCTACTGATACAGTGTGATCATAGTGTCTGATACAGTGTGATCATAGTGTCTATCCACTGATACAGTGTGATCATAGTGTCTATCCACTGATACAGTGTGATCATAGTGTCTATCCACTGATACAGTGTGATCATAGTGTCTGATACAGTGTGATCATAGTGTCTATCTACTGATACAGTGTGATCATAGTGTCTATCTACTGATACAGTGTGATCATAGTGTCTATCCACTGATACAGTGTGATCATAGTGTCTATCCACTGATACAGTGTGATCATAGTGTCTATCCACTGATACAGTGTGATCATAGGGTCTATCTACTGATACAGTGTGATCATAGTGTCTATCTACTGATACAGTGTGATCATAGTGTCTGATACAGTGTGATCATAGTGTCTATCCACTGATACAGTGTGATCATAGTGTCTATCCACTGATACAGTGTGATCATAGTGTCTATCCACTGATACAGTGTGATCATAGGGTCTATCTACTGATACAGTGTGATCATAGTGTCTATCTACTGATACAGTGTGATCATAGTGTCTATCTACTGATACAGTGTGATCATAGTGTCTATCTACTGATACAGTGTGATCATAGTGTCTGATACAGTGTGATCATAGTGCCTGATACAGTGTGATCATAGTGTCTATCTACTGATACAGTGTGATCATAGTGTCTATCTACTGATACAGTGTGATCATAGTGTCTGATACAGTGTGATCATAGGGTCTGATACAGTGTGATCATAGTGTCTGATACAGTGTGATCATAGTGTCTATCCACTGATTAGGGGGTCAGGTTTAGGGTTAGGTTTAGGGGTCATAGTGTTATCTACTGATCAGGTTTAAGGGTTAGAGTTAGGGGTCAGGTTTAAGGGTTAGGTTTCCACTGATGTGTGATCAGGTGTCTATCCACTGATACAGTGGTTAGGGTTATTAGTGTTTCCACTGGTGTGATTAGGGTTAGGGATCATAGGTTTAAGGGTTAGGTTTGATACAGTGTGATCATAGGGTCTATCTAGTTAGATACAGTGTTAGAGGTTAAGTTTAGGGGTTAGTTTATTAGGTTTAGGGGTTAGGGTTAGGGGTCAGGTTAAGTGTTATTTTTGTGGTTAGTGTTAGAGTTAGGGGTTAGGGTTGGGGTTAGGGTCTGATTAAGGGTCAGGGTTAGGTTTAGATCAGGGTTAGGTTTAGGGTCAGGGTTAGGTTTAGGGTCAGGGTTAGGTTTAGGGTCAGGGTTAGGTTTAGGGTCAGGGTTAGGTTTAGGGTCAGGGTTAGGTTAGGGGCAGAGTTAGGGTCAGGGTCAGGGTTAGGTTTATTAGGGTTAGGGTCTTAGGTTTAGGGGCAAGGT
>NC_060178.1:4116483-4164327 GCF_021184085.1 Oncorhynchus gorbuscha | reverse complement strand
ACTGGGACAGTCTGCTAAAGACTGGTGTTAGTAGGACTTGATCTGTAAAACAAGGTGTGGGTGGATCATATTCAGAGATGGATATTAAGACAGTCACTGCTGTGAATTAATAGTAGGACAGTCTGCACAAACAAGTTATTGGGACATTAAACCTTTGAAACGGAGTTATTGGCGAGACAGGTCTGCTAACAGATTATTACAGACGGTCTGCTAAGTGAATTGTGACCAGGACAGATCTTTGAGTGGAATTATTGGGGACAGTGCTACTAAAACAGATGCCCAGACGATCTACAAATTAGTGTGTAGAACAGTCTGCTAAGAGCGATTGTTGGGACAATCAAGTAGTCAGGTGACGTTTTTATGTAGCCATTGACCACATCGTGAAGTATCTCAAAGTGCCTTTGAAAGCCAAGCCTAGAACCCCAAGCAGCAAACAGTCTTATAAACTAGGTATTATTGGTAGGACAATCGTAACAAAGAGACAGATTGTGGGACAGTCTGCTAAACAATTTGTTGATAAAACGATCTCTTAGGAGAACAGATTATTGATAGACGAAGTCTTCAGCAGTGTTAATTAGAACGTCTCCTTCAAACAGATGCCAGACAGTCATAACTAAATGCGGATTGTGGTAGGAAGTGTAAACAGGTTGCTGGGATGATGCTACAAAACAAATTGCTGGGACAATCTGCTAAAACAATTATTGATGAAGGACGATCACTGCAAAACAGATTTATTGGGACAGTCTACTAAAACGAATTGACCCAGACAATCTACTAAAACAGGTATTAGTAGGGCGTCTGCCAGACAGGTTATTAGGACAGTCTACAAGCAGGTTATTGGAGGACGGTCTGCTAAGAACGGATTGGGATTGGAATCTACTAAAGCAGATTATTAGGACAGTCTGCTAAACAGATTATTGAGACAATCTGCTAAAACGATTATTAGGATGATCTGCTAAAACGAATTACACAAGACGTCTGCAATGAAACAGGTATTCAGGACGATCTGCTAAAAAACTGGTTGTTGGGACAGTCATACTAAACGTATTATGGACAATGTCTCATTTAAAACTGAATTATTAAATGGACGAATCTGCTAAACATATTAATTGGTAGGACGGTGTAACGAAGAATAGTATTTAGTAAGACAGTCTTCAAAACAATTGATTAGACAGTGTAACAAAAAGAAGACGAATTATTAGGACAATCATAAACAGAATTATTGATAGAGACAGTCTGCTGAAACCAGTGCACAGGACGACAATCTGCTAGAGAGCAGGTGTGAGACAGTCTTATCCAAAACAGGTTGTGCAGGAGACAGTCTGTAAAACAGATGTGGAACAGTCTGCTAAAACAAATCACCTGGGACAGTCTGCTACATGAATTGTGGGACGGTCTTTATACAAAACAGATTATTGGGACAGTCTGCTAAGAAAACAAGTGATTAGGACAATCTGCTAAAACAGATTATTGGTAGGACCATCTGCGAGAACTAACAAAATGACCAGTGAGACAGTCCTGCTACTTCATGTGTGGTAGAGACAGTGTGCTAAGACAGATTATTAGGACAGTCATACAAAACAGATTCAGACAGTCTGCTAAAACAGATTCAGCCCATTGGGACAGTCTGTTCAAAGCAGTTTGCCGGAGGACAGTCTGCGCAGAAACAGATTACTGGCAGGACGGTGCTGCTGAAAACCAGGTATTGGTAGGACAGTCTGCTAAAACAGATTATTGGTAGGACAGAAAACAGATCTTGCTAAAATCAGATTATTGGGACAGTCTGGGACTAAAACAGATTATTGGGACAGTCTGCTAAAACAGATTATTGGTAGACAGTTAAAACAGAAACAGACAGTTAGGACAGTCTACTAAAACAGATTGCTGGGACAGTCTGTTAAAACAGATTATTGGGACAGTCTGCTAAAACAGATTATTGGGAGGACAGTCTGCTAAAACAGATTATTGGGACAGTCTGCTAAAACAGATTATTGGTAGGACAGTCTGCTAAAACAGATTATTGGGACAGTCTGCAGATTAAAAAAACAGATTATTGGGACAGTCTGCTAAAACAGATTATTGGGACAGTCTGCTAGGGATTGGTTATTGGTAGGACAGTCTGCTAAAACAGATTATTGGTAGGACAGTCTGCTAAAACAGATTATTGGTAGGACAGTCTGCTAAAACAGATTACTGGGACAGTCTGCTAAAACAGATTATTGTCTGCTAAAACAGACAGTCTGCTAAAACAGATTATTGGGACAGTACACAGTCTGCTAAAACAGATTATTGGGACAGTCTGCTAAAACAGATTACTGGGACAGTCTGCTAAAACAACCAGATTATTAAAGATGTCTGCTAGACAGTCTGCTAAAACAGGAGGACAGTCTGCTAAAACAGATTATTGGGACAGTCTGCTAAAACATAGTACAGATCTGCTAAAACAGGGACAGTCTGCTAAAACAGATTATTGGGACAGTCTGCTAAACAGATTATTGGTAGACAGTCTGCTAAAACAGATTTGGGACTGGGACAGTCTGCTAAAACAGATTATTGGGACAGTCTGCTAAAACAGATTACTGGGACAGTCTGCTAAAACAGATTATTGGTAGGACAGTCTGCTAAAACAGATTGGTAGGACAGTCTGCTAAACAGATTATTGGGACAGTCTGCTAAACAGATTATTGGTAGGACAGTCTGCTAAAACAGATTATTGGTATTGGTGGGACAGTCTGCTAAAACAGATTATTGGTAGGACAGTCTGCTAAAACAGATTATTGGGACAGTCTACTGAAACAGATTATTGGGACAGTCTGCTAAAACAGATTATTGGTAGGACAGTCTGCTAAAACATAGTATTGGTAGGACAAAACAGTTATTGGTAGGACAGTGCTAAAACAGATTACTGGGACAGTCTTTATTGCTAAAACAGATTAGAAATTGGGACAGTCTGCTAAAACAGATTATTGGTAGGACAGTCTGCTAAAACAGATTACTGGGACAGTCTGCTAAAACAGATTATTGGGACAGTCTGCTAAAATAGATTATTGGGACAGTCTACTAAAACAGATTATTTGGACAGTCTGCTAAAACAGATTATTGGGACAGTCTGCTTATTGGGACAAATCAAATCAAATCAAATGTATTTATATGCCCTTCGTACATCAGCTGATATCTCAAAGTGCTGGAAACCCAGCCTAGCAAACAGTCTGCTTTATTGGTAGACAGTCTGCTATTATTGGGACAGTCTGCAGATTGTGGGACAGTCTGCTAAAAGTCAGATTATTGGTAGGACAGTCTGCTAAAACAGATTACTGGGACAGTCTATTATTGGGACAGTCTGGGTAAAACAGATTATTGGTAGGACAGTCTGCTAAAACAGATTATTGGTAGGACAGTCTGCTAAAACAGATTATTGGGACAGTCTGCTAAAACAGATTATTGGGACAGTCTGCTAAAACAGATTATTGGGACAGTCTGCTAAAACAGATTATTGGGACAGTCTGCTAAAACAGATTACTGGGACAGTCTGCTAAAACAGATTATTGGTAGGACAGTCTGCTAAAACAGATTATTGGGATTATTGGTAGGACAGTCTGCTAAAACAGATTATTGGTAGGACAGTCTGCTAAAACAGATTACTGGGACAGTCTGCTAAAACAGTTTTATTGGGACAGTCTGCTAAAACAGATTATTGGTAGGACAGTCTGCTAAAACAGATTATTGGGACAGTCTGCTAAAACAAAACAGATTACTGGGACAGTCTGCTAAAACAGATTATTGGGACAGTCTGCTCAGATTATTGGGACAGTCTGCTAAAACGAACAGATTATTGGTAGGACAGTCTGCTAAAACAGATTATTGGTAGACAGTCTGCTAAAACAGATTATTGGGACTACTGAAACAGATCTGCTAAAACAGATTATTGGTAGGACAGTCTGCTAAAACAGATTATTGGGACAGTCTGCTAAAACAGATTATTTGGACAGTCTGCTAAAACAGATTATTGGGACAGTCTGCTAAAACAGATTATTGGGACAGGACAAATTTGGACAGTCTGCTACAGATTATCAGTCTGCTAAATCAAATCAAATCAAATTTATTTATATAGCCCTTCGTACATCAGCTGATATCTCAAAGTGCTGTACAGAAACATAGCCTAAAAACCCCAAACAGCAAACAGTCTGCTAAAACAGATTATTGGTAGGACAGTCTGCTAAAACAGATTATTGGGACAGTCTGCTAAAACAGATTATTGGTAGGACAGTCTGCTAAAACAGATTATTGGTAGGACAGTCTGCTAAAACAGATTATTGGTAGGACAGTCTGCTAAAACAGATTACTGGGACAGTCTGCTAAATCGGATTATTGGTAGGAGAGTCTGCTAAAACAGATTACTGGGACAGTCTGCTAAAACAGATTATTGGGACAGTCTGCTAAAACAGATTACTGGGACAGTCTGATAAAACAGATTATTGGGACAGTCTGCTAAAACAGATTATTGGGACAGTCTGAAAACAGATTATTGGGACAGTCTGCTAAAACAGATTATTGGGAGGACAGTCTGCTAAAACAGTATTGGGAGGACAGTCTGCTAAAACAGATTATTGGGGACAGTCTGCTAAAACATATTATTGGGACAGTCTGCTAAAACAAATTATTGGACAGTCTGCTAAAACAGATTATTGGGACAGTCTGCTAAAACATAGATTATTGACAGTCTGCTAAAACAGATTATTGGGACAGTCTGCTAAAACAGATTATTGGTAGGACAGTCTGCTAAAACAGATTACTGGGACAGTCTGCTAAAACAGATTATTGGGACAGTCTGCTAAAACAGATTATTGGTGACAGTCTGCTAGGACAGTCTGCTAAAACAGATTACTGGGACAGTCTGCTAAAACAGATTATTGGGACAGTCTGCTAAAACAGATTATTGGGACAGTCTGCTAAAACAGATTATTGGTAGGACAGTCTGCTAAAACAGATTATTGGTAGACAGTCTGCTAAAACAGATTATTGGGGACAGTCTGCTAAAACAGATTACTGGTAGGACAGTCTGCTAAAACAGATTATTGGGACAGTCTGCTAAAACAGATTATTGGGACAGTCTGCTAAAACAGATTATTGGGACAGTCTGCTAAAACAGATTACTGGGACAGTCTGCTAAAACAGATTATTGGTTAGGACAGTCTGCTAAAACAGATTATTGGGACAGTAGGACAGTCTGCTAAAACAGATTACTGGGACAGTCTACTAAAACAGATTATTGGGACAGTCTGCTAAAACAGATTATTGGTAGGACAGTCTGCTAAAAACAGATTACTTATTTACTGACAGTCTGCTAAAACAGATTATTGGTAGGACAGTCTGCTAAAACAGATTATTGGGACAGTCTGCTAAAACAGATTATTGGGACAGTCTGCTAAAACAGATTATTGGGACAGTCTGCTAAATCAGATTATTGGGGACAGTCTGCTAAAACAGATTATTGGGACAGTCTGCTAAAACAGATTATTGGGACAGTCTGCCAAAACAGATTACTGGACAGTCTGCTAAAACAGATTATTGGGACAGTCTGCTAAAACAGATTATTGGTAGGACAGTCTGCTAAAACAGATTATTGGTAGGACAGTCTGCTAAAACAGATTATTGGATACAGTCTGCTAAAACAGATTATGGGACAGTCTGCTAAAACAGATCTGCTAAAACAGATTATTGGTAATCAAAGTCTATTAAAACAGATTACTGGGACAGTCTACTGAAACAGATTACAGGGACAGTCTGCTAAAACAGATTACCT
This sequence comes from Oncorhynchus gorbuscha, assembly GCF_021184085.1. NCBI lineage: Eukaryota > Metazoa > Chordata > Actinopteri > Salmoniformes > Salmonidae > Oncorhynchus > Oncorhynchus gorbuscha. The sequence continues at coordinate 4,158,524 of NC_060178.1, read as the reverse complement.
AGGGACAGTCTGCTAAAACAGATTATTGGGACAGTCTGCTAAAACAGATTATTGGGACAGTCTGCTAAAACAGATTATTGGGACAGTCTGCTAAAACAGATTATTGGGACAGTCTGCTAAAACAGATTATTGGTAGGACAGTCTGCTAAAACAGATTATTGGGACAGTCTGCTAAACAGATTACTGGGACAGTCTGCTAAAACAGATTATTGGGACAGTCTGCTAAAACAGATTATTGGGACAGTCTGCTAAAACAGATTATTGGGACAGTCTGATAAAACAGATTATTGGACAGTCTGCTAAAACATAGTATTGGTAGGACAGTCTGCTAAAACATAGTGGGACAGTCTGCTAAAACAGTTATTGGGACAGTCTGCTAGGGACAGTCTGCTAAAACAGATTATTGGGGACAGTCTGCTAAAACAGATTACTGGGACAGTCTGCTAAAACAGATTATTGGGACAGTCTGCTAAAACAGATTATTGCTAAAACAGATTACTGGGACAGTCTGCTAAAACAGATTACTGGGACAGTCTGCTAAAACAGATTATTGGGACAGTCTGCTAAAACAGATTATTGGGACAGTCTGCTAAAACAGATTATTGGGACAGTCTGCTAAAACAGATTATTGGTAGGACAGTCTACTAAAACAGATTATTGGACAGTCTGCTAAAACAGATTATTGGTAGGACAGTCTGCTAAAACAGATTATTGGGACAAATCAAATCAACAGTCTGCTAAAACAGATTATTGGTAGGACTCTGCTAAAACAGATTATTGGGACAGTCTGCTAAAACAGATTATTGGGACAGTCTGCTAAAACAGATTACTGGGACAGTCTCAAAAACAGATTATTGGGACAGTCTGCCAAAACAGATTATTGGGACAGTCTGTTAAAACAGATTATTGGGACAGTCTGCTAAAACAGATTACTGGGACAGTCTGCTAAAACAGATTATTGGGGACAGTCTGCTAAAACAGATTATTGGTAGGACAGTCTGCTAAAACAGATTATTGGGACAGTCTGCTAAAACAGATTATTGGGACAGTCTGCTAAAACAGATTACTTGGGGACAGTCTGCTAAAACAGATTACTGGGACAGTCTGCTAAAACAGATTATTGGGACAGTCTGCTAAAACAGATTATTGGTAGGACAGTCTGCCAGTCTCTGCTAAAACAGATTATTGGGACAGTCTGCTAAAACAGATTATTGGGACAGTCTGCTAAAACAGATTATTGGGACAGTCTGCTAAAACAGATTATTGGGACAGTCTGCTAAAACAGATTATTGGGACAGTCTGCTAAAACAGATTATTGGGACAGTCTGCTAAAACAGATTACTGGGACAGTCTGCTAAAACAGATTATTGGTAGGACAGTCTGCTAAAACATAGTATTGGTAGGACAGTCTGCTAAAACATAGTATTGGTAGGACAGTCTGCTAAAACAGATTATTGGGACAGTCTGCTAAAACAGATTATTGGGACAGTCTGCTAAAACAGATTATTGGTAGGACAGTCTGCTAAAACAGATTACTGGGACAGTCTGCTAAAACAGATTATTGGGACAGTCTGCTAAAACAGATTACTGGGACAGTCTGCTAAAACAGATTACTGGGACAGTCTGCTAAAACAGATTATTGGGACAGTCTGCTAAAACAGATTACTGGGACAGTCTGCTAAAACAGATTATTGGGACAGTCTGCTAAAACAGATTATTGGGACAGTCTGCTAAAACAGATTATTGGTAGGACAGTCTACTAAAACAGATTATTGGGACAGTCTGCTAAAACAGATTATTGGTAGGACAGTCTGCTAAAACAGATTATTGGTAGGACAGTCTGCTAAAACAGATTATTGGTAGGACAGTCTGCTAAAACATATTATTGATTATCAGACAGTCTGCTAAAACAGATTATTGGGACAGTCTGCTAAAACAGATTATTGGGACAGTCTGCTAAAACTGATTATTGGGACAGTCTGCTAAAACAGATTATTGGGAAAGTCTGCTAAAACAGATTACTGGGACAGTCTGCTAAAACAGATTATTGGTAGGACAGTCTGCTAAAACAGATTATTGGTAGGACAGTCTGCTAAAACAGATTATTGGGACAGTCTACTAAAACAGTTTATTGGGACAGTCTGCTAAAACAGATTATTGGTAGGACAGTCTGCTAAAACAGATTATTGGGACAGTCTACTAAAACAGATTATTGGGACAGTCTGCTAAAACAGATTATTGGGACAGTCTGCTAAAACAGATTATTGGTAGGACAGTCTGCTAAAACAGATTATTGGTAGGACAGTCTGCTAAAACAGATTATTGGTAGGACAGTCTACTAAAACAGATTATTTGGACAGTCTGCTAAAACAGATTATTGGTAGGACAGTCTGCTAAAACAGATTATTGGGACAGTCTGCTAAAACAGATTATTGGGACAGTCTGCTAAAACAGATTATTGGGACAGTCTGCTAAAACAGATTATTGGGACAGTCTACTAAAACAGATTATTGGGGACAGTCTGCTAAAACAGATTATTGGGACAGTCTGCTAAAACAGATTATTGGTAGGACAGTCTTGGATTGCACAGGGACAGTCTGCTAAAACAGATTATTGGGGACAGTCTGCTAAAACAGATTATTGGGACAGTCTGCTAAAACAGATTATTGGTAGACAGTCTGCTAAAACAGATTATTGGGACAGTCTGCCAAAACAGATTACTGGGACAGTCTGTTAAAACAGATTATTGGGACAGTCTGCTAAAACAGATTATTGGTAGGACAGTCTGCTAAAACAGATTATTGGGACAGTCTGCTAAAACAGATTATTGGGACAGTCTGCTAAAACAGATTATTGGGACAGTCTGCTAAAACAGATTACTGGGACAGTCTACTAAAACAGTTTATTGGGACAGTCTGCTAAAACAGATTATTGGGACAGTCTGCTAAAACAGATTATTGGGACAGTCTGCTAAAACAGATTATTGGGACAGTCTGCTAAAACAGATTATTGGTAGGACAGTCTGCTAAAACAGATTATTGGGACAGTCTGCTAAAACAGATTATTGGGACAGTCTGCTAAAACAGATTATTGGTAGGACAGTCTGCTAAAACAGATTAAAACATTGGTAGGACAGTCTGCTAAAACAGATTATTGGGACAGTCTGCTAAAACAGATTATTGGGACAGTCTGCTAAAACAGATTACTGGGACAGTCTGGGACTAAAACTGATTATTGGGACAGTCTGCTAAAACAGATTATTGGGACAGTCTGCTAAAACAGATTATTGGGACAGTCTGCTAAAACAGATTATTGGTAGGACAGTCTGCTAAAACAGATTATTGGTAGGACAGTCTGCTAAAACAGATTATTGGGACAGTCTACTAAAACAGATTATTGGGACAGTCTGCTAAAACAGATTATTGGTAGGACAGTCTGCTAAAACAGATTATTGGGACAGTCTGCTAAAACAGATTATTGGGACAGTCTGCTAAAACAGATTATTGGGACAGTCTGCTAAAACAGATTATTGGTAGGACAGTCTGCTAAAACAGATTATTGGGGACAGTCTGCTAAAACAGTATTATTGGGACAGTCTGCTAAAACAGATTATTGGGACAGTCTGCTAAAACAGACAGGACAGTCTGCTAAAACAGATTATTGGGACAGTCTGCTAAAACAGATTATTGGGAGGACAGTCTGCTAAAACAGATTACTGGTAGGACAGTCTGCTAAAACAGATTATTGGGACAGTCTGCTAAAACAGATTATTGGGACAGTCTGCTAAAACAGATTACTGGGACAGTCTGCTAAAACAGATTATTGGTAGGACAGTCTGCTAAAACAGATTACTGGGACAGTCTGCTAAAACAGATTATTGGGACAGTCTGCTAAAACAGATTATTGGGACAGTCTGCTAAAACAGATTATTGGGACAGTCTGCTAAAACAGATTACTGGGACAGTCTGCAGATTAAAAGTCTTATTGGGACAGTCTGCTAAAACAGATTATTGGGACAGTCTGCTAAAACAGATTATTGGGACAGTCTGCTAAAACAGATTATTGGTAGGACAGTCTGCTAAAACAGATTATTGGGACAGTCTGCTAAAACAGATTATTAGGACAGTCTGCTAAAACAGATTACTGAATTTGTGGGACAGTCTGCTAAAACAGATTACTGGGACAGTCTGCTAAAACAGATTATTGGTAGGACAGTCTGCTAAAACAGATTATTGGGACAGTCTGCTAAAACAGATTATTGGGACAGTCTGCTAAAACAGATTATTGGGACAGTCTGCTAAAACAGATTATTGGGACAGTCTGCTAAAACAGATTATTGGACAGTCTGCTAAAACAGATTATTGGTAAAACAGGACAGTCTGCTAAAACAGATTATTGGGACAGTCTGCTAAAACAGATTATTGGGACAGTCTGCTAAAACAGATTATTGGTAGGACAGTCTGCTAAAACAGATTATTGGTAGGACAGTCTGCTAAAACAGATTATTGGGACAGTCTGCTAAAACAGATTATTGGGACAGTCTGCTAAAACAGATTATTGGTAGGACAGTCTGCTAAAACAGATTATTGGGACAGTCTGCTAAAACAGATTATTGGGACAGTCTGCTAAAACAGATTATTGGGACAGTCTGCTAAAACAGATTACTGGACAGTCTGCTAAAACAGATTACTGGGACAGTCTGCTAAAACAGATTATTGGGACAGTCTGCTAAAACAGATTATTGGTAGGACAGTCTGCTAAAACAGATTATTGGGACAGTCTGCTAAAACAGATTATTGGTAGGACAGTCTACTAAAACAGATTATTGGTAGACAGTCTGCTAAAACAGATTATTGGGACAGTCTACTAAAACAGATTATTAGGACAGTCTGCTAAAACAGATTATTGGTAGGACAGTCTGCTAAAACATATTATTGGTAGGACAGTCTGCTAAAACAGATTATTGGGACAGTCTGCTAAAACAGATTATTGGGACAGTCTGCTAAAACTGATTATTGGGACAGTCTGCTAAAACAGATTATTGGTAGGACAGTCTGCTAAAACAGATTACTGGGACAGTCTGCTAAAACAGATTATTGGTAGGACAGTCTGCTAAAACAGATTATTGGTAGGACAGTCTGCTAAAACAGATTATTGGGACAGTCTACTAAAACAGTTTATTGGGACAGTCTGCTAAAACAGATTATTGGTAGGACAGTCTGCTAAAACAGATTATTGGGACAGTCTACTAAAACAGATTATTGGGACAGTCTGCTAAAACAGATTATTGGTAGGACAGTCTGCTAAAACAGATTATTGGTAGGACAGTCTGCTAAAACAGATTATTGGTAGGACAGTCTGCTAAACAGATTATTGGGACAGTCTACTAAAACAGATTATTTGGACAGTCTGCTAAAACAGATTATTGGTAGGACAGTCTGCTAAAACAGATTATTGGGACAGTCTACTAAAACAGATTATTGGGACAGTCTACTAAAACAGATTATTGGTAGGACAGTCTGCTAAAACAGATTATTGGGACAGTCTACTAAAACAGATTATTGGTAGGACAGTCTACTAAAACAGATTATTGGTAGGACAGTCTGCTAAAACAGATTATTGGGACAGTCTACTAAAACAGATTATTGGGACAGTGTACTAAAGCAGATTATTGGGACAGTCTACTAAAACAGATTATTGGTAGGACAGTCTGCTAAAACAGATTATTGGTAGGACAGTCTGCTAAAACAGATTATTGGGACAGTCTACTAAAACAGTTTATTGGGACAGTCTGCTAAAACAGATTATTGGTAGGACAGTCTGCTAAAACAGATTATTGGGACAGTCTACTAAAACAGATTATTGGGGACAGTCTGCTAAAACAGATTATTGGTAGGACAGTCTGCTAAAACAGATTATTGGGACAGTCTACTAAAACAGTTTATTGGGACAGTCTGCTAAAACAGATTATTGGTAGGACAGTCTGCTAAAACAGATTATTGGGACAGTCTACTAAAACAGATTATTGGGACAGTCTGCTAAAACAGATTATTGGTAGGACAGTCTGCTAAAACAGATTATTGGTAGGACAGTCTGCTAAAACAGATTATTGGTAGGACAGTCTGCTAAAACAGATTATTTGGACAGTCTCTAAAAAACAGATTATTGGTAGGACAGTCTGCTAAAACAGATTATTGGGACAGTCTACTAAAACAGATTATTGGGACAGTCTGCTAAAACAGATTATTGGTAGGACAGTCTGCTAAAACAGATTATTGGGACAGTCTACTAAAACAGATTATTGGTAGGACAGTCTGCTAAAACAGATTATTGGTAGGACAGTCTGCTAAAACAGATTATTGGGACAGTTGGTTTATTGGGACAGTCTGCTAAAACAGATTATTGGTAGGACAGTCTGCTAAAACAGATTATTGGGACAGTCTACTAAAACAGATTATTGGTAGGACAGTCTGCTAAAACAGATTATTGGTAGGACAGTCTGCTAAAACAGATTATTGGGACAGTCTACTAAAACAGTTTATTGGGACAGTCTGCTAAAACAGATTATTGGTAGGACAGTCTGCTAAAACAGATTATTGGGACAGTCTACTAAAACAGGTTATTGGGACAGTCTGCTAAAACAGATTATTGGTAGGACAGTCTGCTAAAACAGATTATTGGTAGGACAGTCTGCTAAAACAGATTATTGGTAGGACAGTCTGCTAAACAGATTATTGGGACAGTCTAATAAAACAGATTATTTGGACAGTCTGCTAAAACAGATTATTGGTAGGACAGTCTGCTAAAACAGATTATTGGGACAGTCTACTAAAACAGATTATTGGGACATTCTACTAAAACAGATTATTGGTAGGACAGTCTGCTAAAACAGATTATTGGGACAGTCTACTAAAACAGATTATTGGTAGGACAGTCTACTAAAACAGATTATTGGTAGGACAGTCTGCTAAAACAGATTATTGGGACAGTCTACTAAAACAGATTATTGGGACAGTCTACTAAAACAGATTATTGGGACAGTCTACTAAAACAGATTATTGGTAGGACAGTCTGCTAAAACAGATTATTGGTAGGACAGTCTGCTAAAACAGATTACTGGGACAGTCTGCTAAAACAGATTACTGGGACAGTCTGCTAAAACAGATTATTGGTAGGACAGTCTGCTAAAACAGATTATTGGGACAGTCTACTAAAACAGATTATTGGTGGACAGTCTGCTAAAACAGATTATTGGGACAGTCTGCTAAAAACAGATTATTGGGACAGTCTACTAAAACAGATTATTGGTAGGACAGTCTGCTAAAACAGATTATTGGGACAGTCTGCTAAAACAGATTATTGGTAGGACAGTCTGCTAAAACAGATTATTGGGACAGTCTGCTAAAACAGATTATTGGTAGGACAGTCTACTAAAACAGATTATTTAGGACAGTCTGCTAAAACAGATTATTGGGACAGTCTACTAAAACAGATTATTGACAGTCTGCTAAAACAGATTATTGGGACAGTCTGCTAAAACAGATTATTGGGACAGTCTGCTAAAACAGATTATTGGTAGGACAGTCTGCTAAAACAGATTATTGGGACAGTCTGCTAAAACAGATTATCTGCTAAAACAGATTATTGGTAGGACAGTCTGCTAAAACAGATTATTGGGACAGTCTGCTAAAACAGATTATTGGTAGGACAGTCTGCTAAAACAGATTACTGGTAGGACAGTCTGCTAAAACAGATTATTGGTAGGACAGTCTGCTAAAACAGATTAGTCTGGGGACAGTCTGCTAAAACAGATTAACAGTCTGCTAAAACAGATTATTGGGACAGTCTTAAAACAGATTATTGGGACAGTCTGATAAAACAGATTATTGGGACAGTCTGCTAAAACAGATTATTGGGACAGTCTGCTAAAACAGAAAACAGATTATTGGTAGGACAGTCTGCTAAAACAGATTATTGGGAGGACAGTCTGCTAAAACAGATTATTGGGACAGTCTGCTAAAACAGATTATTGGGACAGTCTGCTAAAACAGATTATTGGTAGGACAGTCTGCTAAAACAGATTATTGGGACAATCTGCAAAAACAGATTATTGGGACAGTCTACTAAAACAGATTATTGGGACAGTCTACTAAAACAGATTATTGGTAGGACAGTCTGCTAAAACAGATTATTGGTAGGACAGTCTGCTAAAACAGATTACTGGGACAGTCTGCTAAAACAGATTACTGGTCGGGTAATCTGCTAAAATAGTTGGATGGTTCATAGTGTTGAGTTCCAATCTCACTTAGGGGACAACATGTTTTCCTTCAGATCCTTTATTTACAATATTGATCCCGTGCCCAGACACTTGAAAAGTGAAATGAAAAGTGAAGAGCATACCTGGTGAGAGGGGTTGACGCCCTGGTAATAGTTGTAGATTTGTATAAAGTACCCAAGACCAATATGTGAGTCAATATGACCATTGGAAAACAAAGAACTACTGTTGTAAACACTGCAATGTGAGTTGAATTGAATTGAGCCCCTAATCTTCATTTTCAAGGTGATGATTGTGCTTTTCTTGCCAACACAATTCCACAGTAAATGTTAGTCCACATTTGAGCTATTTGTTTCACGCCCCATGGGGGGGGGGGGATTCGAATTCACACCGTAAGTGGCAATAGATAACAGCAACTCTTGTGCCTTCCCACTGTGAGCTACCAGTCCGAAGCCATATTCAGTCATGATGCACATTATTTTATTATCAGAGCGTTCCAGTGGACTCCTGGTAAGGATGCTTTAGGGTTTCGATCAGGTACATCTGTTTACCCACAAACCCTGAGATTAATATTTATGAGCAATTCCACGTCAATGCATTTGGTTGAAAATGTGAAAACGGTTGAAATTGGGGTTGACAGTTACCCTTCCCCAATGTCCTCTTCTTGTCCCCACAATGTTCCCCAGCCCTCCCTCCTCTCTCCCCAGCGTTCCTCAGCCCTCCCTCCTCTCTCCCCAGCGTTCCCCAGCCCTCCCTCCTCTCTCCCCAGCGTTCCCCAGCCCTCCCTCCTCTCTCCCCAGCGTTCCCCAGCCCTCCCTCCTCTCTCCCCCCACAGCGTTCCCCAGCCCTCCCTCCTCTCTCCCCAGCGTTCCCCAGCCCTCCCTCCTCTCCCCCAGTGTTCACCAGCCCTCCCTCCTCTCTCCCCAGCGTTCCCCAGCCCTCCCTCCTCTCTCCCCCAGTGTTCCCCAGCCCTCCCTCCTCTCCCCCAGCGTTCACCAGCCCAGCCCTCCCTCCTCTCCCCCAGCGTTCCCCAGCCCCCCAGCCCTCCCTCCTCTCTCCCCAGTGTTCCCCAGCCCTCCCTCCTCTCCCCCCCCCAGCGTTCCCAGTGGCCCAGCCCTCCCTCCTCTCCCCCAGTGTTCCCCAGCCCTCCCTCCTCTCTCCCCAGTGTTCCCCAGCCCTCCCTCCTCTCCCCCAGCGTTCCCCACCAGCCCAGCCCTCCTCCTCTCCCCCCCAGCGTTCACCAGCCCAGCCCTCCCTCCTCTCTCCCCAGTGTTCCCCAGCCCTCCCTCCTCTCCCCCCAGCATTCCCCAGCCCTCCCTCCTCTCTCCCCAGTGTTCCCCAGCCCTCCCTCCTCTCTCCCCAGCGTTCCCCAGCCCTCCCTCCCCCAGCGTCTCTCCCCAGCGTTCCCCCAGCCCTCCCTCCTCTCTCCCCAGCGTTCCCCAGCCCTCCCTCCTCTCTCCCCAGCGTTCCCCAGCCCTCCCTCCTCTCTCCCCAGCGTTCCCCAGCCCTCCCTCCTCTCCCCACAGTGTCACCAGCCCTCCCTCCTCTCTCCCCAGCGTTCCCCAGCCCTCCCTCCTCTCTCCCCACAGTGTTCACCAGCCCTCCCTCCTCTCTCCCCCAGCGTTCACCAGCCCAGCCCTCCCTCCCTCCTCTCCCCCAGCGTTCCCCAGCCCTCCCTCCTCTCTCCCCAGTGTTCCCCAGCCCTCCCTCCTCTCCCCCCAGCGTTCACCAGCCCAGCCCTCCCTCCTCTCCCCCCAGCGTTCCCCAGCCCTCCCTCCTCTCTCCCCAGTGTTCCCCAGCCCTCCCTCCTCTCCCCCCAGCGTTCACCAGCCCAGTCCTCCCTCCTCTCTGCCCAGCGTTCCCCAGCCCTCCCTCCTCTCTCTCTCCAGTGTTCCCCAGCCCTCCCTCCTCTCTCCCCAGTGGTCACCAGCCCTCCCTCCTCTCCCCCCAGCGTTCCCCAGCCCTCCCTCCTCTCCTCCCCCCAGCGTTCCCCAGCCCTCCCTCCTCTCTCCCCAGTGTTCCCCAGCCCTCCCTCCTCTCCCCCAGTGTTCCCCAGCCCTCCCTCCTCTCTCCCCAGTGTTCCCCAGCCCTCCCTCCTCTCTCCCCAGTGTTCACCAGCCCTCCCTCCTCTCTCCCCAGTGTTCACCAGCCCTCCCTCCTCTCTCCCCAGTGTTCCCCAGCCCTCCCTCCTCTCTCCCCAGTGTTCACCAGCCCTCCCTCCTCTCTCCCCAGTGTTCCCCAGCCCTCCCTCCTCTCTCCCCAGTGTTCTCCCGCCCTCCCTCCTCTCTCCCCAGTGTTCCCCAGCCCTCCCTCCTCTCTCCCCAGTGTTCCTCAGCCCTCCCTCCTCTCTCCCCAGTGTTCACCAGCCCTCCCTCATCTCTCCCCCCAGTGTTCCCCAGCCCTCCCTCCTCTCTCCCCAGTGTTCACCAGCCCTCCCTCCTCTCCCCCAGCGTTCACCAGCCCAGCCCTCCCTCCTCTCCCCCCTCCCTCCTCTCTCCCCCCAGCGTTCCCCCAGCCCTCCTTCCTCTCCCCCAGCGTTCCCCAACCCTCCCTCCTCTCTCCCCAGCGTTCCCCAGCCCTTCCTCCTCTCTCCCCAGTGTTCCCCAGCCCTCCCTCCTCTCTCCCCAGTGTTCCCCAGCCCTCCCTCCTCTCTCCCCAGCGTTCCCCAGCCCTCCCTCCTCTTTCCCCAGCGTTCCCCAGCCCTCCCTCCTCTCTCCCCAGTGTTCCCCAGCCCTCCCTCCTCTCTCCACAGTGTTCACCAGCCCTCCCTCCTCTCTCCCCAGTGTTCCCCAGCCCTCCCTCCTCTCTCCCCAGTGTTCACCAGCCCTCCCTCCTCTCTCCCCCAGTGTTCCCCAGCCCTCCCTCTCCTCTCTCCCCAGTGTTCCCCAGCCCTCCCTCCTCTCTCCACAGTGTTCACCAGCCCTCCCTCCTCTCTCCCCAGTGTTCCCCAGCCCTCCCTCCTCTCTCCCCAGTGTTCACCAGCCCTCCCTCCTCTCTCCCCAGTGTTCCCCAGCCCTCCCTCCTCTCTCCCCAGTGTTCACCAGCCCTCCCTCCTCTCTCCCCAGTGTTCCCCAGCCCTCCCTCCTCTCTCCCCAGTGTTCACCAGCCCTCCCTCCTCTCTCCCCAGTTTTCCCCAGCCCTCCCTCCTCTCTCCCCCAGCGTTCCCCAGCCCTCCCCTCCTCTCTCCCCAGTGTTCCTCAGCCCTCCCTCCTCTCTCCCCAGTGTTCACCAGCCCTCCCTCATCTCTCCCCAGTGTTCCCCAGCCCTCCCTCCTCTCTCCCCAGTGTTCACCAGCCCTCCCTCCTCTCCCCCCCAGCGTTCACCAGCCCAGCCCTCCCTCCTCTCCCCCGCGTTCCCCTGCCCTCCCTCCTCTCCCCCCCTGCGTTCCCCTGCCCTCCCTCCTCTCTCCCCAGCGTTCACCAGCCCTCCCTCCTCTCTCCCCCACAGTGTTCACCAGCCCTCCCTCCTCTCTCCCCACAGTGTTCACCAGCCCTCCCTCCTCTCTCCCCCCAGCGTTCCCCAGCCCTCACGAGTGTACTAGTGTGCAGCCTAGTGTGTTATAGTGTGTTAGTGTGCAGCCTAGTGTGTTAGTATGCATGCAGCCTAATGTGTTAGTATAAAGCCTAGTTTGTTAGTGTGCAGCCTAGTGTGTTAGTGTGCAGCCTAGTGTGCTAGTGTGCAGCCTAGTGTGTTAGTCTGCAGCCTAGTGTGTTAGTGTGTTAGTATACATCCTAGTGTGTTAGTATACATCCTAGTGTGTCGTTCATCCTAGTCGGGTCCTTCTGTAGCTCAGTTGGTAGAGCATGGCGCTTGTAACGCCATGGTAGTGGGTTCGATCCCCGGGACCACCCATACGTAGAGTGTGTTAGTGTGTTAGTGTGTTAGTGTGTTAGTGTGTTAGTGTGTTAGTGTGCATCCTAGTGTGTTAGTGTGTTAGTGTGCATCCTAGTGTGTTAGTGTGTTAGTGTGCATCCTAGTGTGTTAGTGTGCTAGTGTGTTAGTGTGCATCCTAGTGTGTTAGTGTGCATCCTAGTGTGTTAGTGTGCATCCTAGTGTGTTAGTGTGCATCCTAGTGTGTTAGTGTGTTAGTGTGTTAGTGTGTTAGTGTGTTAGTGTGTTAGTGTGTTAGTGTGTTAGTGTGTTAGTGTGTTAGTGTGTTAGTGTGTTAGTGTGCATCCTAGTGTGCTAGTGTGCATCCTAGTGTGCTAGTGTGCATCCTAGTGTGCATCCTAGTGTGCTAGTGTGCATCCTAGTGTGCTAGTGTGCATCCTAGTGTGCTAGTGTGCATCCTAGTGTGCTAGTGTGCATCCTAGTGTGCTAGTGTGCATCCTAGTGTGCTAGTGTGCATCCTAGTGTGCTAGTGTGCTAGTGTGCATCCTAGTGTGCTAGTATACATCCTAGTGTGCTAGTATACATCCTAGTGTGTTAGTGTGTTAGTATACATCCTAGTGTGTTAGTATACATCCTAGTGTGTTAGTGTGTTAGTATATATCCTAGTGTGTTAGTGTGTTAGTATACATCCTAGTGTGTTAGTGTGTTACATCCTAGTGTGCTAGTATACATCCTAGTGTGCTAGTGTGCTAGTGTGCATCCTAGTGTGCTAGTATACATCCTAGTGTGCTAGTATACATCCTAGTGTGTTAGTGTGTTAGTATACATCCTAGTGTGTTAGTATACATCCTAGTGTGTTAGTGTGTTAGTATATATCCTAGTGTGTTAGTGTGTTAGTATACATCCTAGTGTGTTAGTGTGTTACATCCTAGTGTGCTAGTATACATCCTAGTGTGTTATTGTGTTAGTATACATCCTAGTGTGTTAGTATACATCCTATTGTGTTAGTGTGTTAGTATACATTCTAGTGTGTTAGTATACATCCTAGTGTGTTAGTGTACATCCTAGTGTGTTAGAGTGTTAGTATACATCCTAGAGTGTTAGTATACATCCTAGTGTGTTAGTGTGTTAGTATAAATCCTAGTGTGTTAGTGTGTTAGTATACATCCTAGTGTGTTAGTATACATCCTAGTGTGTTAGTATAAATCCTAGTGTGTTAGTGTGTTAGTATACATCCTAGTGTGTTAGTATACATCCTAGTGTGTTAGTATACATCCTAGTGTGTTAGTATACATCCTAGTGTGTTAGTGTGTTAGTATACATCCTAGTGTGTTAGTGTGTTAGTTTACATCCTAGTGTGTTAATGTGTTAGTATACATATACATCCTAGTGTGTTAGTATACATCCTAGTGTGTTAGTGTGTTAGTATACATCCTAGTGTGTTAGTGTGTTAGTATACATCCTAGTGTGTTAGTGTGTTAGTATACATCCTAGTGTGTTAGTATACATCCTAGTGTATTAGAATACATCCTAGTGTGTTAGTATACATCCTAGTGTGTTAGTGTGCTAGTATACATCCTACTGTGTTAGTATACATCCTAGTGTGTTAGTGTGTTAGTATACATCCTAGTGTGTTAGTGTGTTAGTATACATCCTAGTGTGTTAGTGTGTTAGTATACATCCTAGTGTGTTAGTATACATCCTAGTGTATTAGAATACATCCTAGTGTGTTAGTATACATCCTAGTGTGTTAGTGTGCTAGTATACATCCTACTGTGTTAGTATACATCCTAGTGTGTTAGTGTGCTAGTATACATCCTAGTGTGTTAGTGTGCTAGTATACATCCTAGTGTGTTAGTGTGTTAGTATACATCCTAGTGTGTTAGTATACATCCTAGTGTGTTAGTATACATCCTAGTGTGTTAGTATACAGCCTAGTGTGTTAGTGTGTTAGTATACATCCTAGTGTGTTAGTATACAGCCTAGTGTGTTAGTATACATCCTAGTGTGTTAGTATACATCCTAGTGTGCAGCCTAGTGTGCAGCCTAGTGTGTTAGTGTGTTAGTATGCATCCTAGCCTGCCTGTCTATTCACATTCTCCCTCTGGCTCCTCTTTTCCATGAATCTTAAAAGATGTTCAGCACTCAGAGGTCTGGATTACAGCCTGAGATGAGATGGGAGGAGAGGGAAAGGACAGAGGAAGGATGCTGGAGGGGCAGAGCAGGGATGAGGATTGAGGAGAAGGTGACGAGAGAGAAAGGGGGTGAAGACGGGGGAGGAGGGGTTGACGATAGAGTGGGAATAAGGTTGTTGGGGGGGGGCCTGAGGAAAGCTGGGAAAACTGTGGTTATAGGATTTGTCCACCGCTGGTGGAGGCCTGGTCCCGAGTTACGGATAGATGTGTGTTGCCGTGGGCGACTAGCGGGTTAGCCATCCCATAATTCCCCCTCTAGACGAGCTGAGAGCTGACCTGAGGTCAGATTCCATCTGACTCACCCCCAGGACTGTCATCACCCAGATAACAATGAAGGAGAGGGACATGGAGGTTTCACTGGCCTACTTCTTTCTACTCTCTCTCTCTCTCTCTCTCTCTCTCTCTCTCTCTCTATCTCTCTCTCTCACTCTCACTCTCACTCTCTCTCTCTCTCTTCATCTCTCCCCTCTCTCTCTCTCTCTCTCACTCTCTCTCTCTCTCTCTCTCTCTCTCTCTCTCTCTCTCTCTCTCTCTCTCTCTCTCTCTCTCTCTCTCTCTGTCTCTGTCTCTGTCTCTCTCTTTCTCTCTGTCTCTCTCTCTCTCTCTCTCTCTCTCTCTCTCTCTCTCTCTCTCTCTCTCTCTCTCTCTCTCTCTCTCTCTCTCTCTCTCTCTCTCTCTCTCTCTCTCTCTCTCTCTCTCTCTCTCTCTCTCTCTCTCTCTCTCTCTCTCTCTCTCTCTCTCTCTCTCTCTCTCTCTCTTCATCTCTCCTCTCTCTCTCTGTCTGTCTCTCTCTGTCTCTCTCTCTCTGTCTCTCTCTGTCTCTCTCTCTCTCTCTCTCCTTTCCTGTCTCTCTCTGTCTCTCTCTCTCTCTCTCTCCATCTCTCCTCTCTCTCTCACTCTCCTTTCCTCTCCTGGCCTGACTGACTTTGTAGTGTCGTCTTTCAACTCAGTCCCCTTTCTCTTTAGTTCTCCATTAAGCCCATAAAAATAAAAAGATGAAACTAAAGACCCAGAGAGATCTGAAAGTCTGCGTCATCTTTTACGAGGCTATAATATCACTCAATCACTTAACATGGTAATAATATGGTCATTTCGGAGTAAGATTATGTTTTGTTTTTTATTAAAAGAGATGTTTATCGATGTCTACGGAGGGTTTTTTTCGTCTAGATTGTTAATGTGTTGCATCAACACACAATCGTGTTGATTACGTCTAAGCCTTATTGTAAGGGCCTTTGCTCATTCAACCGATAAATATGTAAATCAAGATGTTTTAATAACATAATCTTATTTGGACCTCCTGAACCAAATTAAATAAGAAAGCGTAGTAATGTGATTGTTAAAATGTGCTGAATTGATGATAAGAGCACCTGCTTAAATGACTAACAAGTTTGAATTGAAAAGAGAAATAAACTTTTTTAATTTTTTATTATATTTATTTTATTACAAATGTTAATGACAAAAATGTTATTGATTTGAACGAACGGGGGGGGGGGGTGGATACACCTGACAAATGTATATATGAATCACTTTCCAATTTCTTCCTCTGTGTGGTTTGCAATTATAGTTATTTCAGCAGAAATCAATTTCACCGTGCCGACTGATAATGTCCCTGGTAGGAGTGAAATGGAGATTGTGTTGATTGTGTCGGACAGGGGGGTCTCTGGGTAATGCCTTTGTATCTCTAGGAATTTACCGGAAGACGAGAGAGATGAAGAGATGAAGAAAGGCTTTTATTTTTAATTGAGAGAAGGAATCAATAACGTGTGGTGGCACTTTGTCAAAAAAAAGAGCTTGTAAAATGAGAAGGTAATTTACTGTGGACAATTTGACTGGGGCTTGAAAAGGAGAGATGATTAAACAGGAGAACGTCCTGGAGACGTAAACGGGAGGAATTAAGTAACGGCTGTATTGGATGCAGAAACTATAAATTGAGTTTTAAAGGGTGACTGAGAACGGTTAGGTTCAGCTGGGTGTCTTAATAAAAGCTTGTCAGGTTTAGAGCCTTTTCATCACAAGGTTAACTAGCTTCAGCCCGGGATTCAATACGGGAGAAGCGCGTTATAAAATGCGTTTGACAGTTTTAAAGGTAAGGTCATCCGCAGCATTTACCTTGAATCATCCCTTTAAAAAGCACCTTGTCAATAACATGCGATCAGATTGAATCCCGGCCTGAGACATACAGATTCACATACTCTTCCAATCTAGTCCCCCCCCGAAAAAAAAGAAAGAAAATGATCCCGCTGTGAGTTTGAATGAATAATGTCTTCTTGTGTCTGGATATTTCGTCAATGTTTTCCGACTTTTAACTCGTGCATCGTTGCTCTTATGTCAATCTTTAAGGGTTGTGATCGTAAATGATCATACATAAGTGTTTTGGCGCGCATCCCAATATGCAAATACGTGTGCTAATTCACAACACCGTGTGAATTCATCTCAACTACGAGAGTAAATTAGATTTTAATTGAAATGTAACTTTTCTTGCGTGGCGTGTTTCACAGGAGACCGGTGGGTGGCATGGGAGTGGTACTTAACATGTTATTTTTTGAAGAGAACAATTGAACTCTTAGGCTGGGATTCAATGCGATCAGCGGTAGACCCCCTGTAATAGGGTGCCTGTAATAGGGTGCCTGTAATAAGGTGCCTGTAATAGGGTGCCTGTAATAGGGTGCCTGTAATAGGGTGCCTGTAATAGACCCCCTGTAATAGGGTGCCTGTAATAGGGTGCCTGTAATAGGCCTGTGCCTGTAATAAGTTGCCTGTAATAGGGTGCCTGTAATAAGGTGCCTGTAATAGGGTGCCTGTAATAGGGTGCCTGTAATAGGGTGCCTGTAATAGGGTGCCTGTAATAGGGTGCCTGTAATAGGGTGCCTGTAATAGGGTGCCTGTAATAGGGTGCCTGTAATAGGGTGCCTGTAATAGGGTGCCTGTAATAGTCTCTATGTGTGTCTCTATGTGTGTTTTGTTCAACCTTGTATTTCCCCACAACCTGCAGACTGGTGAAAGATAGAGCTGTGTGACATTATCATTCAGTCTCCTCCTCCTCCTCTCCTCCTGGTCCTCCTGGTCCTCCTCCTCCTCTCCTCTTGGTCCTCCTCCTACTCCTCCTCTTCTCCTCCTCCTCTCCTCCTCGTCCTCCTCTCCTCTCCTCCTCGTCCTCCTCCTCTCCTCCTCGTCCTCCTCCTCTCCTCCTTGTCCTCCTCCTCTCCTCCTTGTCCTCCTCCTCTCCTCCTTGTCCTCCTCCTCTCCTCCTTGTCCTCCTCCTCCTCTCCTCCTTGTCCTCCTCCTCTCCTCTTCTCCTCCTCCTCCTCCTCTCCTCCTTCCCCTCCTCCTCTCCTCCTCATCCGCCTCCTCCTCTCCTCCTCGTCTTCCTCCTCTCCTCCTCGCCCTCCTTCTCTCCTCCTCGTCCTCCTCCTTCTCCTCCTCGTTCTCCTCCTCGTCCTCCTCCTCTTCCCCTCCTCTCCTCCTCATCCGCCTCCTCCTCCTCTCCTCCTCGTCCTCCTCCTCTCCTCCTCATCCTCCTCCTCTTCCCCTCATGGTCCAAATCATGAAAAAAGACAAACAGTTATTATGTACTTTCAGTATGTACATTATGTAAATGATGTTAACAGCACGTTGGCCACAGATTGCCACCAGCGGTGAGGTGATCGTCCTCCTGGTGATCATAAAGTGTTCCAGGGATCCGTCCTAAATGAGGCACTATTCCCTCATAGGCCCCTGGTCAAAAGTAGCTCACTATTAGGGCATAGGGTGCCATTTGGGCCGTTTTGAACTAACGACATATTTCCTTTTTATTTATCCACTTTATCCCGCTTCTCAGACTCCGAACAAACACTAAACATCCTTCAGGCGAATGAAAGGTTTTTATGAGATGACAAAATATAAGAAAGGAAATAAATAAAATTATCACTTTAATTCCTGCCGAAGATGTAACTCCAATCTCCAGTAACTGTGAGGCTGTAGTGACTCCATTCTCCAGTAACTGTGAGGCTGTAGTGACTCCATTCTCCAGTAACTGTGAGGCTGTAGTGACTCCATTCTCCGGTAGCTGTGAGGCTGTAGTGACTCCATTCTCCAGTAACTGTGAGGCTGTAGTGACTCCATTCTCCAGTAACTGTGTGGCTGTAGTGACTCCATGCTCCAGTAACTGTGTGGCTGTAGTGACTCCATGCTCCAGTAACTGTGAGGCTGTAGTGACTCCATGCTCCAGTAACTGTGAGGCTGTAGTGACTCCATGCTCCAGTAACTGTATGCTCCAGTAACTGTGTGGCTGTAGAGACTCTGTGGCTGTAGAGACTCTGTGGCTGTAGCGACTCCATTCTCCAGTCACTGTGTGGCTGTAGTGACTCCATGCTCCAGTAACTGTGTGGCTGTAGTGACTCCATTCTCCAGTAACTGTGAGGCTGTAGAGACTCCATTCTCCAGTAGCTGTGAGGCTGTAGTGACTCCATTCTCCAGTAACTGTGAGGCTGTAGTGACTCCATTCTCCAGTAACTGTGTGGCTGTAGTGACTCCATGCTGCAGTAACTGTGAGGCTGTAGTGACTCCATGCTCCAGTAACTGTGAGGCTGTAGTGACTCCATGCTCCAGTAACTGTGTGGCTGTAGAGACTCTGTGGCTGTAGAGACTCTGTGGCTGTAGAGACTCTGTGGCTGTAGCGACTCCATTCTCCAGTAACTGTGTGGCTGTAGTGACTCCATGCTCCAGTAACTGTGTGGCTGTAGTGACTCCATGCTCCAGTAACTGTGTGGCTGTAGTGACTCCATGCTCCAGTAACTGTGCGGCTGTAGTGACTCCATGCTCCAGTAACTGTGAGGCTGTAGTGACTCCATTCTCCAGTAACTGTGTGGCTGTAGAGACTCTGTGGCTGTAGAGACTCTGTGGCTGTAGCGACTCCATTCTCCAGTAACTGTGTGGCTGTAGTGACTCCATGCTCCAGTAACTGTGTGGCTGTAGTGACTCCATGCTCCAGTAACTGTGTGGCTGTAGTGACTCCATGCTCCAGTAACTGTGCGGCTGTAGTGACTCCATGCTCCAGTAACTGTGCGGCTGTAGTGACTCCATGCTCTAGTAACTGTGAGGCTGTAGTGACTCCATTCTCCAGTAACTGTGAGGCTGTAGTGACTCCATGCTCCAGTAACTGTGAGGCTGTAGTGACTCTGTGGCTGTAGTGACTCCATTCTCCAGTAACTGTGTGGCTGTAGAGACTCTGTGGCTGTAGAGACTCTGTGGCTGTAGCGACTCCATTCTCCAGTAACTGTGTGGCTGTAGTGACTCCATGCTCCAGTAACTGTGTGGCTGTAGTGACTCCATGCTCCAGTAACTGTGTGGCTGTAGTGACTCCATGCTCCAGTAACTGTGCGGCTGTAGTGACTCCATGCTCCAGTAACTGTGAGGCTGTAGTGACTCCATGCTCCAGTAACTGTGAGGCTGTAGTGACTCCATGCTCCAGTAACTGTGAGGCTGTAGTGACTCCATGCTCCAGTAACTGTGAGGCTGTAGTGACTCTGTGGCTGTAGCGACTCCATTCTCCAGTAACTGTGAGGCTGTAGTGACTCCATTCTCCAGTAACTGTGAGGCTGTAGGGACTCTGTGGCTGTAGCGACTTCATTCTCCAGTAACTGTGAGGCTGTAGTGACTCCATGCTCCAGTAACTGTGTGGCTGTAGAGACTCTGTGGCTGTAGTGACTCCATTCTCCAGTAACTGTGAGGCTGTAGTGACTCCATTCTCCAGTAACTGTGAGGCTGTAGTGACTCTGTGGCTGTAGTGACTCCATTCTCCAGTAACTGTGTGGCTGTAGAGACTCTGTGGCTGTAGAGACTCTGTGGCTGTAGCGACTCCATTCTCCAGTAACTGTGTGGCTGTAGTGACTCCATTCTCCAGTAGCTGTGAGGCTGTAGTGACTCCATTCTCCAGTAACTGTGAGGCTGTAGAGACTCCATTCTCCGGTAGCTGTGAGGCTGTAGTGACTCCATTCTCCAGTAACTGTGAGGCTGTAGTGACTCCATTCTCCAGTAACTGTGTGGCTGTAGTGACTCCATGCTCCAGTAACTGTGTGGCTGTAGTGACTCCATGCTCCAGTAACTGTGAGGCTGTAGTGACTCCATGCTCCAGTAACTGTGAGGCTGTAGTGACTCCATGCTCCAGTAACTGTGTGGCTGTAGAGACTCTGTGGCTGTAGAGACTCTGTGGCTGTAGCGACTCCATTCTCCAGTCACTGTGTGGCTGTAGTGACTCCATGCTCCAGTAACTGTGTGGCTGTAGTGACTCCATTCTCCAGTAACTGTGAGGCTGTAGAGACTCCATTCTCCAGTAGCTGTGAGGCTGTAGTGACTCCATTCTCCAGTAACTGTGAGGCTGTAGTGACTCCATTCTCCAGTAACTGTGTGGCTGTAGTGACTCCATGCTCCAGTAACTGTGAGGCTGTAGTGACTCCATGCTCCAGTAACTGTGAGGCTGTAGTGACTCCATGCTCCAGTAACTGTGTGGCTGTAGAGACTCTGTGGCTGTAGAGACTCTGTGGCTGTAGAGACTCTGTGGCTGTAGCGACTCCATTCTCCAGTAACTGTGTGGCTGTAGTGACTCCATGCTCCAGTAACTGTGTGGCTGTAGTGACTCCATGCTCCAGTAACTGTGTGGCTGTAGAGACTCTGTGGCTGTAGAGACTCTGTGGCTGTAGCGACTCCATTCTCCAGTAACTGTGTGGCTGTAGTGACTCCATTCTCCAGTAGCTGTGAGGCTGTAGTGACTCCATTCTCCAGTAACTGTGAGGCTGTAGAGACTCCATTCTCCGGTAGCTGTGAGGCTGTAGTGACTCCATTCTCCAGTAACTGTGAGGCTGTAGTGACTCCATTCTCCAGTAACTGTGTGGCTGTAGTGACTCCATGCTCCAGTAACTGTGTGGCTGTAGTGACTCCATGCTCCAGTAACTGTGAGGCTGTAGTGACTCCATGCTCCAGTAACTGTGAGGCTGTAGTGACTCCATGCTCCAGTAACTGTGTGGCTGTAGAGACTCTGTGGCTGTAGAGACTCTGTGGCTGTAGCGACTCCATTCTCCAGTCACTGTGTGGCTGTAGTGACTCCATGCTCCAGTAACTGTGTGGCTGTAGTGACTCCATTCTCCAGTAACTGTGAGGCTGTAGAGACTCCATTCTCCAGTAGCTGTGAGGCTGTAGTGACTCCATTCTCCAGTAACTGTGAGGCTGTAGTGACTCCATTCTCCAGTAACTGTGTGGCTGTAGTGACTCCATGCTCCAGTAACTGTGAGGCTGTAGTGACTCCATGCTCCAGTAACTGTGAGGCTGTAGTGACTCCATGCTCCAGTAACTGTGTGGCTGTAGAGACTCTGTGGCTGTAGAGACTCTGTGGCTGTAGAGACTCTGTGGCTGTAGCGACTCCATTCTCCAGTAACTGTGTGGCTGTAGTGACTCCATGCTCCAGTAACTGTGTGGCTGTAGTGACTCCATGCTCCAGTAACTGTGTGGCTGTAGTGACTCCATGCTCCAGTAACTGTGCGGCTGTAGTGACTCCATGCTCCAGTAACTGTGAGGCTGTAGTGACTCCATTCTCCAGTAACTATGTGGCTGTAGAGACTCTGTGGCTGTAGTGACTCCATTCTCCAGTAACTGTGTGGCTGTAGAGACTCTGTGGCTGTAGAGACTCTGTGGCTGTAGCGACTCCATTCTCCAGTAACTGTGTGGCTGTAGTGACTCCATGCTCCAGTAACTGTGTGGCTGTAGTGACTCCATGCTCCAGTAACTGTGTGGCTGTAGTGACTCCATGCTCCAGTAACTGTGCGGCTGTAGTGACTCCATGCTCTAGTAACTGTGAGGCTGTAGTGACTCCATTCTCCAGTAACTGTGAGGCTGTAGTGACTCCATGCTCCAGTAACTGTGAGGCTGTAGTGACTCTGTGGCTGTAGTGACTCCATTCTCCAGTAACTGTGTGGCTGTAGAGACTCTGTGGCTGTAGAGACTCTGTGGCTGTAGCGACTCCATTCTCCAGTAACTGTGTGGCTGTAGTGACTCCATGCTCCAGTAACTGTGTGGCTGTAGTGACTCCATGCTCCAGTAACTGTGTGGCTGTAGTGACTCCATGCTCCAGTAACTGTGCGGCTGTAGTGACTCCATGCTCCAGTAACTGTGAGGCTGTAGTTACTCCATGCTCCAGTAACTGTGAGGCTGTAGTGACTCCATGCTCCAGTAACTGTGAGGCTGTAGTGACTCCATGCTCCAGTAACTGTGAGGCTGTAGTGACTCTGTGGCTGTAGCGACTCCATTCTCCAGTAACTGTGAGGCTGTAGTGACTCCATTCTCCAGTAACTGTGAGGCTGTAGGGACTCTGTGGCTGTAGCGACTTCATTCTCCAGTAACTGTGAGGCTGTAGTGACTCCATGCTCCAGTAACTGTGTGGCTGTAGAGACTCTGTGGCTGTAGTGACTCCATTCTCCAGTAACTGTGAGGCTGTAGTGACTCTGTGGCTGTAGTGACTCCATTCTCCAGTAACTGTGTGGCTGTAGAGACTCTGTGGCTGTAGAGACTCTGTGGCTGTAGCGACTCCATTCTCCAGTAACTGTGTGGCTGTAGTGACTCCATTCTCCAGTAGCTGTGAGGCTGTAGTGACTCCATTCTCCAGTAACTGTGAGGCTGTAGTGACTCCATGCTCCAGTAGCTGTGAGGCTGTAGTGACTCCATGCTCCAGTAACTGTGTGGCTGTAGAGACTCCATGCTCCAGTAACTGTGTGGCTGTAGTGACTCCATGCTCCAGTAACTGTGAGGCTGTAGCGACTCCATTCTCCAGTAACTGTGTGGCTGTAGAGACTCTGTGGCTGTAGTGACTCCATTCTCCAGTAACTGTGTGGCTGTAGAGACTCTGTGGCTGTAGAGACTCTGTGGCTGTAGCGACTCCATTCTCCAGTAACTGTGTGGCTGTAGTGACTCCATTCTCCAGTAGCTGTGAGGCTGTAGTGACTCCATTCTCCAGTAACTGTGAGGCTGTAGAGACTCCATTCTCCGGTAGCTGTGAGGCTGTAGTGACTCCATTCTCCAGTAACTGTGAGGCTGTAGTGACTCCATTCTCCAGTAACTGTGTGGCTGTAGTGACTCCATGCTCCAGTAACTGTGTGGCTGTAGTGACTCCATGCTCCAGTAACTGTGAGGCTGTAGTGACTCCATGCTCCAGTAACTGTGAGGCTGTAGTGACTCCATGCTCCAGTAACTGTGTGGCTGTAGAGACTCTGTGGCTGTAGAGACTCTGTGGCTGTAGCGACTCCATTCTCCAGTCACTGTGTGGCTGTAGTGACTCCATGCTCCAGTAACTGTGTGGCTGTAGTGACTCCATTCTCCAGTAACTGTGAGGCTGTAGAGACTCCATTCTCCAGTAGCTGTGAGGCTGTAGTGACTCCATTCTCCAGTAACTGTGAGGCTGTAGTGACTCCATTCTCCAGTAACTGTGTGGCTGTAGTGACTAATCATGCTCCAGTAACTGTGAGGCTGTAGTGACTCCATGCTCCAGTAACTGTGAGGCTGTAGTGACTCCATGCTCCAGTAACTGTGTGGCTGTAGAGACTCTGTGGCTGTAGAGACTCTGTGGCTGTAGAGACTCTGTGGCTGTAGCGACTCCATTCTCCAGTAACTGTGTGGCTGTAGTGACTCCATGCTCCAGTAACTGTGTGGCTGTAGTGACTCCATGCTCCAGTAACTGTGTGGCTGTAGTGACTCCATGCTCCAGTAACTGTCGGCTGTAGTGACTCCATGCTCCAGTAACTGTGAGGCTGTAGTGACTCCATTCTCCAGTAACTATGTGGCTGTAGAGACTCTGTGGCTGTAGTGACTCCATTCTCCAGTAACTGTGTGGCTGTAGAGACTCTGTGGCTGTAGAGACTCTGTGGCTGTAGCGACTCCATTCTCCAGTAACTGTGTGGCTGTAGTGACTCCATGCTCCAGTAACTGTGTGGCTGTAGTGACTCCATGCTCCAGTAACTGTGTGGCTGTAGTGACTCCATGCTCCAGTAACTGTGCGGCTGTAGTGACTCCATGCTCTAGTAACTGTGAGGCTGTAGTGAATCCATTCTCCAGTAACTGTGAGGCTGTAGTGACTCCATGCTCCAGTAACTGTGAGGCTGTAGTGACTCTGTGGCTGTAGTGACTCCATTCTCCAGTAACTGTGTGGCTGTAGAGACTCTGTGGCTGTAGAGACTCTGTGGCTGTAGCGACTCCATTCTCCAGTAACTGTGTGGCTGTAGTGACTCCATGCTCCAGTAACTGTGTGGCTGTAGTGACTCCATGCTCCCAGTAACTGTGTGGCTGTAGTGACTCCATGCTCCAGTAACTGTGCGGCTGTAGTGACTCCATGCTCCAGTAACTGTGAGGCTGTAGTGACTCCATGCTCCAGTAACTGTGAGGCTGTAGTGACTCCATGCTCCAGTAACTGTGAGGCTGTAGTGACTCCATGCTCCAGTAACTGTGAGGCTGTAGTGACTCTGTGGCTGTAGCGACTCCATTATCCAGTAACTGTGAGGCTGTAGTGACTCCATTCTCCAGTAACTGTGAGGCTGTAGGGACTCTGTGGCTGTAGCGACTTCATTCTCCAGTAACTGTGAGGCTGTAGTGACTCCATGCTCCAGTAACTGTGTGGCTGTAGAGACTCTGTGGCTGTAGTGACTCCATTCTCCAGTAACTGTGAGGCTGTAGTAACTCTGTGGCTGTAGTGACTCCATTCTCCAGTAACTGTGTGGCTGTAGAGACTCTGTGGCTGTAGAGACTCTGTGGCTGTAGCGACTCCATTCTCCAGTAACTGTGTGGCTGTAGTGACTCCATTCTCCAGTAGCTGTGAGGCTGTAGTGACTCCATTCTCCAGTAACTGTGAGGCTGTAGTGACTCCATTCTCCAGTAGCTGTGAGGCTGTAGTGACTCCATGCTCCAGTAACTGTGTGGCTGTAGAGACTCCATGCTCCAGTAACTGTGTGGCTGTAGTGACTCCATGCTCCAGTAACTGTGAGGCTGTAGCGACTCCATTCTCCAGTAACTGTGAGGCTGTAGTGACTCCATTCTCCAGTAACTGTGTGGCTGTAGTGACTCCATTCTCCAGTAACTGTGAGGCTGTAGTGACTCCATGCTCCAGTAACTGTGAGGCTGTAGAGACTCTGTGGCTGTAGTAACTCTGTGGCTGTAGAGACTCTGTGGCTGTAGTAACTCTGTGGCTGTAGTGACTCTGTGGCTGTAGTGACTCTGTGGCTGTAGTAACTCTGTGGCTGTAGTAACTCTGTGGCTGTAGTGACTCTGTGGCTGTAGAGACTCTGTGGCTGTAGAGACTCTGTGGCTGTAGAGACTCTGTGGCTGTAGAGACAGCTCAATGAAGAGACGCGGAGACGCTCAAGAATCCCCTTACTGTGTCTGGTAAATCACATGCCATTAGATGGAATAGAATCATTCTCCCTATTCTGCTAATATTATATGATACATTTCCAAGCATTTGATTAATCTGGACCACATTGTATTGTTTTAATGGTTTTCCTTCTTTTCCACTCTGCTCTAAAGACATTGTATACAAGCTCATGCTGTTTAGTCCCGCACCTCTCTCCCTCCCTCCCTCCCTCCCTCCCTCCCTCCCTCCCTCCCTCCCTCCCTCCCTCCCTCCCTCCCTCCCCCTCCCTCCCTCCCCATCTCTCCCTCTCCCCTCTCCCTCTCTCTCTCTCCCTCCCTCCCTCCCTCTCCCTCTCTCCCTCTCCCTCTCCCTCTCTCTCCCTCCCTCCCTCCCCTCCTCCTCCTTGGCGGTTATTGCGATGCATTGCTGATGAGGCGAGTTGTCTGTGAGAAGTGTTGTGGTGTTTCTCTCTCTCCCTCTCTCTCTCCCTCTCCCTCTCCCTCTCCCTCTCTCTCCCTCTCCCTCTCCCTCTCTCTCTCTCTCCCTCTCTCCCTCTCCCTCTCCCTCTCCCTCCCTCCCCTCCTCCTCCTTGGCGGTTATTGCGATGCATTGCTGATGAGGCGAGTTGTCTGTGAGAAGTGTTGTGGTGTTTCTCTCCTGAAGTCATTCCTAACGGGCTGGAAACTGTATGTCTTGTTCCTTAATGAAGCACAGGAGTCACTCAGACAGACAGATCCACTTGGGCTGCTGAACACGAGCCCATCTCCCTCTCTCTCTCTCTCTCTCTCTCTCTCCCTCTCTCTCTCCTCCCTCCCTCCCTCCCTCCCTCCCTCCCTCCCTCCCTCCCTCTCTCTCTCTCTCCTCTCTCTCTCTCTCTCTCTCTCTCTCTCCCTCCCTCCCTCCCTCCCTCCTCCCTCCCTCCCTCTCCTCCTCTCCCTCCCTCCCTCCCTCCCTCCCTCCCTCCCTCCCCCTCCCTCCCTCCCTCTCCCTCCCGCCCTTCCTCCCTCCCTCCCTCCCTCCCCCTCCCTCCCTCTCTCTCTCTCTCTCTCTCTCTCTCTCTCTCTCTCTCTCTCTCCCTCTCCCTCTCCCTCTCCCTCTCCCTCTCCCTCTCTCCCTCTCCCTCTCCCTCTCTCCCTCCCTCCCTACCCCCTGAACTATGCTGCCTGTCTGCCTGTAGTCTGAGGCTGGAGACCAGTTGACATGTGGATGTACGGAGAGAGAACATTTAGGTACCAGATGAACAGAACAACGTTCTGACCTTAGTTCCTTATTTATGTCTCAGTTTAACTTTGGTCAGGGCGTGAGTTGGGGTGGGAATTCTATGTTTTGTTCTAGGTTTTTGTATTTCTGTGTTTGGCCTGGTCTGGTTCCCAATCCGAGGCAGCTGTCGATCGTTGTCTCTGATTGAGAACCATACTTAGGCAGCCTGTTTCCCCACTATGGGTTGTGGGTTGTTGTTGTCTCTGATTGAGAACCATACTTAGGCAGCCTGGTTTCCCCCTGTTAGTTGTGGGTTGTTGTTGTCTCTGATTGAGAACCATACTTAGGCAGCCTGTTTTCCCCCTGTTAGTTGTGGGTAGTTGTTGTGTCTGATTGAGAACCATACTTAGGCAGCCTGTTTTCCCCCTGTTAGTTGTGGGTTGTTGTTGTCTCTGATTGAGAACCATACTTAGGCAGCCTGTTTCCCCACTATGGGTTGTGGGTAGTTGTTGTCTTTGATTGAGAATCATACTTAGGCAGCCTGTTTCCCCACTATGGGTTGTGAGTAGTTGTTGTCTTTGATTGAGAACCATACTTCGGCAGCCTGTTTTCCCTCTGTGGGTTGTGGGTAGTTGTTGTCTTTGATTGAGAACCATACTTAGGCAGCCTGTTTTCCCTCTATGGGTTGTGGGTAGTTGTTGTGTCTGATTGAGAACCATACTTAGGCAGCCTGTTTTTCCACTATGGGTTGTGGGTAGTTGTTGTGTCTGATTGAGAACCATACTTAGGCAGCCTGTTTTCCCACTGTGGGTTGTGGGTTGTTGTTTTCTGTTTTGTGTTGCTGCACCTTACAGGAACTGTTTCGTTTTCGTTTCACTCTCTTTGTTATTTTTGTTTAGTGTTTCTGACCCAATAAAATAACATGAACCCTTACCACGCTGTGCATTGGTCCGATCCGTCATACTCCTCGTCAGAAGAGGAAGAAAACCATTACACTAACTGGATCCAATGGATGAATTACTGCTATTGTAACTAACTTGTACCAGAGTGTAATCCATTCTACATAACAATACAGTATATATTTAACTGTATATTCTTTAATAACATCATAACCCTGTCTTGACCCCAAACACTGTGCCTATAGGACAGATTTTATACTGTAGGCACCATTTAATGACTTTGTTCAAAAAGAACCTGTAGTGGTGGGTTTCCTGTCCTCAACAGAACCTGTAGTGATGGGTTTCCTGTCCTCAACAGAACCTGTAGTGATGGGTTTCCTGTCCTCAACAGGACCTGTAGTGATGGGTTTCCTGTCCTCAACAGGACCTGTAGTGATGGGTTTCCTGTCCTCAACAGGACCTGTAGTGATGGGTTTCCTCAACAGAACCTGTAGTGATGGGTTTCCTGTCCTCAACAGAACCTGTAGTGATGGGTTTCCTGTCCTCAACAGAACCTGTAGTGACGGGTTTCCTGTCCTCAACAGAACCAGCATCTATTCTGAGTAGAGGAGGTTACTGTAATGCTCCGGGTGTCGTGGGTGTGGAGTCAAATGCAGGAGACAGAGTTCAATGCTGTGCGTCTTTTAATAGCACCAACGCACCACAGGGTGCTCACAAAAGTTACGTTCCCAAACACAGGGAATCAAAAAGTACAATGGAAAAAATCACGACTAGGCACTAACACGTACCTCTACAACAGAGCCGAAGGTTACAATCAAATAATCCCGCACCACAACCAGGCGGGCCGGCTGTCTAATAAAGACAAACTAATTAAACATGAACAGGTGCTACCACTAAACATACAAGGAGGGGGAGGAAAAACAATCAGTGGCAGCTAATAGGCCGGTGACGACGACCGCCGAGCGCCACCCGCCCGGGAAGGGGAAACACCCTCGGTCGGACTCGTGACAGTACCCCCCCCTGAGGTCGCCCCGGAGGACGAGGTGCAGGGCGATCCGGATGGAGGCGATGGAAATCCTCAACATGGATGGATCCAAGATGTCCCCACCGGTACCCAGCACCTCTCCCCGGACCATACCCCTCCCAGTCCACGAGGTACTGCAGGCCCCTCACCCGGCGTCTTGAGTCCAGAATGGCCCGGATCGTGTACGCTGGGGTCCCCTCGATGTCCAGAGGGGGGGGGGGGGGGGAACCTCTGGTACCTCACTGTCCTGCAGGGGACCAGCTACCACCGGCCTGAGGAGAGACACATGAAACGAAGGGTTAATACGATAATAGGAAGGGAGTTGTAATCGATAACACACCTCGTTTATTCTCCTCAGGACTTTAAAGGGCCCTACACACTGCGGACCCAGCTTCCAGCAGGGCAAGCGGAGAGGTAGGTTTCGGGTCGAGAGCCAGACCCTGTCCCCCGGTACAAACACGGGGGCCTCACTGCGGTGGCGGTCAGCACTCCTCTTCTGCCGTCCACTCGCTTGTCGTAGAGATTCCTGGACGGCCCTCCAGGTCTCCTTGGAGCGCTGTACCCATTCCTCCTCCGCAGGAGCCTCGGTCTGGCTCGGATGCCATGGTGCCAGGACCGGCTGGTACCCCAACACGCACTGAAAAGGGGACACGTTAGTAGAGGAGTGGCGTAGTGAGTTCTGAGCCATTTCAGCCCAGGGAATGTATCGTGCCCACTCCCATGGCCGATCCTGGCAATACGACCGCAGAAACCTACCCACCTCCTGGTTCATTCTCTCCACCTGCCCATTACTCTCGGGGTGATAACCGGAGGTCAGGCTGACAGAGACCCCCAAGCGTTCCATGAACGCTCTCCATACCCGAGACGTGAATTGGGGGCCCCGATCAGAAACGATGTCCTCCGGCACCCCGTAGTGCCGAAAGACATGGGTAAATAATGCCTCCGCAGTCTGTAGGGCTGTAGGGATACCGGGCAACGGGAGGAGACGGTAGGACTTAGAGAACCGATCCACAATCACTAGAACCGTGGTGTTACCCTGAGACGGCGGAAGATCGGTCAGGAAATCTATGGACAGATGTGACCATGGCCGCTGTGGAACGGGGAGGGGTTGTAGCTTCCTCTAGGAAGGTGCCTAGGAGCCTTACTCTGAGCGCACACTGAACAAGAGGAGACATAACCCTTAACGTCCTTAGCCAACGTAGGCCACCAATACCTCCCTGAAGGCTCCCCACTGTCCTCGTCACCCCAGGGTGAACCGAGGAGGGTAGGACGTGAGCCCATCGAATCAGTTTGTCCCGAACACCAAGCGGCACGTACCTTCGCCCCGCTGGACACTGAGGAGGCGCGGGGTTCAGCCCGTAACGCCCGCTCGATGTCCGAGTCCACCTCCCATACCACTGGGGCTACCAGCTTTGAGGCGGGAAGGATGGGAGTAGGTTCGGTGGACCCATCCTCCGTGTCGTAAAGGCGGGACAGTGCGTCAGCCTTCACGTTCTGGGAGCCCGGTCTATAAGACAAAGTAAACCGGAACTGGGTGAAGAATATGGCCCACCTTGCCTGACGTGGGTTAAGTCTCCTAGCTGCCCGAATATACTCCAGATTCTGGTGGTCGGTCCAGATGAGAAAAGGGTGCTTAGCCCCCTCAAGCCAGTGTCTCCACACCTTCAGAGCTCTAACCACCGCTAGCAACTCCCGGTCCCCCACATCATAGTTACGCTCCGCTGGGCTGAGCTTCCTTGAGAAGAAAGCGCAGGGGCGGAGTTTTGGTGGCGTACCCGAGCACTGTGATAGCACGGCACCCACCCCAGCCTCGGACGCGTCCACCTCCACTATGAATGCTAGAGAGGGGTCCGGATGCGCCAACACGGGCGCATCAGTGAACAGCGCCTTCAACTTGTTGAATGCTCTGTCCGCCTCTGCTGACCACTGCAACCACACCGGGCCCCCCTTCAGCAGTGAGGTGATGGGAGCCGCTATCTGGCCAAAACCCCGGATAAACCTCCGGTAGTAGTTGGCAAAACCCAAAACCGCTGCACCTCCTTTACCGTGGTTGGAGTCGGCCAATTACGCACGGCCCTAATGCGGTCACCCTCCATCACTACCCCCGAGGTGGAAATGCGATATCCCAGAAAAGAGACGGCTCATTTAGAGAACAGGCATTTCTCAGCCTTGACGTATAGGTCATGCTCCCGCAGTCTACCATGCACTTTGCGCACCAGAGACACATGCGCGGTGTGAGTGGCCAAGTAGATCAGAATGTCATCGATATAAACAACCACTCCCTGCCCGCACAGGTCCCTGAGAATCTCGTCTACAAAGGATTGGAAAACGGATGGAGCATTCTTTAACCCATACGGCATGACGAGGTACTCATAGTGGCCGGATGTAGTACTAAATGCGGTTTTCCACTCGTCTCCCTTCCGAATACGCACCAGACTATACGCGCTCCTGAGATCCAGTTTTGTGAAGAACTGCGCTCCGTGGAACGATTCCACCGCCGTAGCGATGAGAGGTAGAGGGTAACTATACCCCACTGTGATGGCGTTTAGACCTCTATAATCGATACACGGACGCAAACCTCCCTCCTTTTTCCTCACAAAAAAGAAACTCGAGGAGACGGGTGAAATGGAGGGCCGAATGTACCCCTGTCCCAGCGACTCCGTGACATATGTCTCCATTGCCAACGTTTCCTCCTGGGACAGCGGGTACACGTGACTCTTGGGAAGTGCAGCGTCTACCTGGAGATCTATCGTACAATCCCTTCCCGGTCGATAAGGTGGTAATTTAGTCGCTTCCACTTTACTGAAAGCGATTGCCAAATCGGCATACTCGGGGGGAATGCACACCGTGGAACCCTGGTCTGGACTCTCCACCGACGTGGCACCGATGGAAACTCCCAAACACCTTCCAGAACACTCCTCTGACCACCCCTGGAGAACCCCCTGTCTCCACGAAATTTTAGGATTGTGCCGGGCCAGCCAGGGAGTCCCCAGCACCACTGGAAACGCAGGTGAATCAATAATAAAAAAACTGATACGCTCCCTATGATTCCCCTGCATCACCATGTCCAGTGGGACCGTGGTCTCCCTGACCATCCCTGACCCTAATGGCCGGCTATCTAGGGAGTGCACGGGGAAAGGAGAATCTATCGGCACCAGCGGAACCCCTAACTTAAGGGCGAGTCCGCAATCCATAAAGTTCCCAGCTGCGCCTGAATCGACTAGCGCCCTATGCTGGGAAGAGGGAAAAAAAGTGAAGGAAAGAGGTTAAGACAAACATGTGGCCAACAAGGGGTTCTAGCTGAGTTTGATGCTGACTCACCTGGGGTGACCGAGAAGCGTTCCGCCTGCCATCTCTACTCCCAGACGGACCACCCCAGCACCGATCAGACGTGTGTCCTCTCCGACCACAGTTGGTGCAGGGAAGGCCTCCTCCTCCGGTACCCCTCGGCGTAGCCCCTCCCAACTCCATTGGAATGGGAGCGGAGGGGCTGGGTGGTGGAACGCACAGAACCCTCTCTGAACGCCCGCGGGCAGCCAGCAGATTATCCAGTCGAATGGACATGTCGATCAGCTGATCCAGTGACAGAGTGGTGTCCCGACACGCTAACTCCCGGCGGACGTCCTCTCGGAGACTACACCTGTAGTGGTCCATAAGGGCCCTGCCGTTCCACCCAGATCCGGCTGCTAAGGTCCGGAACTCCAGCGCGTAATCCTGGGTGCTCCTCTTCTCCTGCCTGAGATGAAATAGTCGTTCTTCCACCGCTCGGCCGTCTAGAGGGTGATCAAACACGGCACGGAAGCGGCAGGAAAACTCTGTGTAGTGCTCCCGCAGTCTGGGCCATTCCAGACTGCGTTCGCCCATTCCAGAGCACGACCCGTGAGGCAGGAGATGAGGACACTCACCCTCTCTGCTCCTGAGGGAGTGGGTCTGATGGTGGCCAGGTATAGCTCCAGCTGAAGCAGAAACCCCTGGCAACCCGCCGCCGCTCCATCATAAGCCCTCGGTAGCGTCAGACGGAGGGTGCTGGAGTCGGGAAATGGGGAGTCCGTGGGAAATGGGGAACCGTGGGTGCCGAAGGTGGAGAGAGGAGACCACTCCTCTCCCATCTGTCCATTCTCTCCATCACTTGATCCATCGCGGATCCGATCCGATGGAGGACGGTGGTGTGGTGGAGAACCCCTTCCTCCATTGATGGGAGAGGGTTGGCTGCGGGATTCTGTAATGCTCCAGGTGTCGTGGGTGTGGAGTCAAATGCAGGAGACAGAGTTCAATGCTGTGCGTCTTTTAATAGCACCAACGCACCACAGGGTGCTCACAAAAGTTACGTTCCCAAACACAGGGAATCAAAAAGTACAATGGAAAAAATCACGACTAGGCACTAACACGTACCTCTACAGCAGAGCCGAAGGTTACAATGAAATAATCCCGCACAACAACCAGGCGGGCCGGCTGTCTAATAAAGACAAACTAATTAAACATGAACAGGTGCTACCACTAAACATACAAGGAGGGGAGGAAAAACAATCAGTGGCAGCTAATAGGCCGGTGACGACGACCACCGAGCGCCACCCGCCCGGGAAGGGGAAACACCCTCGGTCGGACTCGTGACAGTTACAGGACATTTATTCTGAGTAGAGGAGATTACAGGACATTTATTCTGAGTAGAGGAGATTACAGGACATTTATTCTGAGTAGAGGAGATTACAGGACATTTATTCTGAGTAGAGGAGATTACAGGACATTTATTCTGAGTAGAGGAGATTACAGGACATTTATTCTGAGTGGAGGAGATTACAGGACATTTATTCTGAGTAGAGGAGATTACAGGACATTTATTCTGAGTAGAGGAGGTTACAGGACATTGATTCTGAGTAGAGGAGATTACAGGACATTTATTCTGAGTAGAGGAGATTACAGGACATTTATTCTGAGTAGAGGAGATTACAGGACATTTATTCCGAGTAGAGGAGGTTACAGGACATTTATTCTGAGTGGAGGAGGTTACAGGACATTTATTCCGAGTAGAGGAGGTTACAGGACATTTATTCTGAGTAGAGGAGATTACAGGACATTTATTCTGAGTAGAGGAGGTTACAGGACATTTATTCTGAGTAGAGGAGGTTACAGGACATTTATTCTGAGTAGAGGAGGTTACAGGACATTTATTCTGAGTGGAGGAGATTACAGGACAAGGTCGTTGTTTAAACTAAATTACTCTGACTCACACACACACACACACACACACACACACACACACACACACACACACACACACACACACACACACACACACACACACACACACACACACACACACACACACACACACACACACAAACTCTTTCTCTCTCTCCTCTCCCACTATCTAGGTCAGGACGTACTATGTCAATTCCTCCCAAACTAAACTTCCTCCTCCCTCCTCGCACAGCTGATAATTAAACTCACCCAATTAGCCCAAATTTAATGGGATTTCAGTTCCAGCCTTTTATTTAAGAGGTAAAGAGTTATATTTTAATTGCATTTAATGTAACTGATGTAACTGTGTGGTCCTCCAAGTGTGTTTCTTCTTCTCCTATCTCGAATGTGTAATTACTACGGCAAACCTTGACGAGATATTCAATGAGCTGTACTTATTGGGACAGTGAAAAATATAGTATTTATTTTTCTTCCTGTCAATACAGTATCTGTTGAGTGTACATCAATTGAGTATACAGAAGTATACAGTAGTATACAGTAGTCCATATTTGATCTTTACTAATTGCAGAATGATAGGTGGAGGAAGTGGACGGATGGCTGAAACAGAACAGATTTATGTGGTCCTGAAACAGAACATATTGAGGCGGTCCTATTGGACGGTAGGCCTGAAACAGAACAGATTGATGTGGTCCTGAAACAGAACATATTGAGGTGGTCCTATTGGACGGGAGGACTGAAACAGAACATATTGAGGTGGTCCTATTGGACGGGAGGCCTGAAACAGAACATATTGAGGTGGTCCTATTGGACGGGAGGCCTGAAACAGAACATATTGAGGTGGTCCTGAAACAGAACAGATTGAGGTGGTCCTATTGGACGGTAGGCCTGAAACAGAACATATTGAGGTGGTCCTGAAACAGAACATATTGAGGTGGTCCTATTGGACGGGAGGCCTGAAACAGAACATATTGAGGTGGTCCTATTGGACGGGCCTGAAACAGCCCTGAAACAGAACAGATGAAAAACAGAACATATTGAGGTGGTCCTGAAACAGAACATATTGAGGTGGTCCTATTGGATGGTAGGCCTGAAACAGAACATATTGAGGTGGTCCTATTGGACGGGACGCCTGAAACAGAACATATTGAGGTGGTCCTGAAACAGAACATATTGAGGTGGTCCTATTGGTGGTCCTATTGGACGGGCCGCCTGAAAACAGAACATATTGAGGTGGTCCTGAAACAGAACAGATTGAGGTGGTCCTGAAACAGAACATATTGAGGTGGTCCTATTGGACGGGAGGCCTGAAACAGAACAGATTGAGGTGGTCCTATTGGATGGGCCGCCTGAAACAGAACATATTGAGGTGGTCCTGAAACAGAACAGATTGAGGTGGTCCTGAAACAGAACATATTGAGGTGGTCCTATTGGACGGGCCGCCTGAAACAGAACATATTGAGGTGGTCCTGAAACAGAACAGATTGAGGTGGTCCTGAAACAGAACATATTGAGGTGGTCCTGAAACAGAACATATTGAGGTGGTCCTATTGGACGGGAGGCCTGAAACAGAACAGATTGAGGTGGTCCTATTGGACGGGCCGCCTGAAACAGAACATATTGAGGTGGTCCTGAAACAGAACAGATTGAGGTGGTCCTGAAACAGAACATATTGAGGTGGTCCTATTGGACGGGAGGCCTGAAACAGAACATATTGAGGTGGTCCTATTGGACGGGCCGCCTGAAACAGAACAGATTGAGGTGGTCCTATTGGACGGGCCGCCTGAAACAGAACAGATTGAGGTGATCCTATTGGACGGGCCGCCTGAAACAGAACATATTGAGGTGGTCCTATTGGATGGGAGGCCTGAAACAGAACAGATTGAGGTGGTCCTATTGGACGGGCCGCCTGAAACAGAACAGATTGAGAACATATTGTGGTCCTATTGGACGGGCCGCCTGAAACAGAACATATTGAGGTGGTCCTGAAACAGAACAGATTGAGGTGGTCCTGAAACAGAACATATTGAGGTGGTCGGACGGGAGGCCTGAAACAGAACAGATTGAGGTGGTCCTATTGGATGGGAAACAGAACATATTGCCTGAAACAGAACAGATTGAGGTGGTCCTGAAACAGAACATATTGAGGTGGTCCTATTGGACGGGCCGCCTGAAACAGAACAGATTGAGGTGGTCCTGAAACAGAACAGATTGAGGTGGTCCTGGAACATATTGAGGCCTGAAACAGAACATATTGAGGTGGTCCTATTGGACGGGAGGCCTGAAACAGAACAGATTGAGGTGGTCCTATTGGACGGGCCGCCTGAAACAGAACATTGAGGTGGTCCTGAAACAGAACAGATTGAGGAACATGGTCCTATTGGACGGGAGGCCTGAAACAGAACATATTGAGGTGGTCCTATTGGACGGGCCGCCTGAAACAGAACAGATTGAGGTGGTCCTATTGGACGGGAGGCCTGAAACAGAACAGATTGAGGTGGTCCTATTGGACGGGCCGCCTGAAACAGAACAGATTGAGGTGGTCCTATTGGATGGACAGAACAGATTGAGGTGGTCCTATTGGACGGGCCGCCTGAAACAGAACAGATTGAGGTGGTCCTATTGGACGGGAGGCCTGAAACAGAACAGATTGAGGTGGTCCTATTGGACGGGAGGCCTGAAACAGAACAGATTGAGGTGGTCCTTGGACGGGCCGGCCTGAAACAGAACAGATTGAGGTGGTCCTATTGGAAAACAGAACAGATTGAGGTGGTCCTATTGGACGGGAGGCCTGAAACAGAACATATTGAGGTGGTCCTATTGGACGGGAGGCCTGAAACAGAACATATTGAGGTGGTCCTGAAAACAGAACAGATTGAGGTGGTCCTATTGGACGGTTGGCCTGAAACAGAACATATTGAGGTGGTCCTGAAACAGAACATATTGAGGTGGTCCTATTGGACGGTAGGCCTGAAACAGAACATATTGAGGTGGTCCTATTGGACGGGCCGCGAGGCCTGAAACAGAACATATTGAGGTGGTCCTGAAACAGAACAGATTGAGGTGGTCCTATTGGATGGTAGGCCTGAAACAGAACATATTGAGGTGGTCCTGAAACAGAACATATTGAGGTGGTCCTATTGGACGGGAGGCCTGAAACAGAACAGATTGAGGTGGTCCTATTGGGCAGGAGGCAGAACATATTGAAAAACAGAACAGATTGAGGTGGTCCTATTGGACGGTTGGCCTGAAACAGAACATATTGAGGTGGTCCTGAAACAGAACATATTGAGGTGGTCCTATTGGACGGGGCCTGAAACAGAACATATTGAGGTGGTCCTATTGGACGGGAGGCCTGAAACAGAACAGATTGAGGTGGTCCTATTGGACGGGCCGCCTGAAACAGAACATATTGAGGTGGTCCTGAAACAGAACATATTGAGGTGGTCCTATTGGACGGTAGGCCTGAACCAGAACATATTGAGGTGGTCCTATTGGACGGGACGCCTGAAACAGAAAATATTGAGGTGGTCCTGAAACAGAACATATTGAGGTGGTCCTATTGGACGGGCCGCCTGAAACAGAACATATTGAGGTGGTCCTATTGGACGGGAGGCCTGAAACAGAACAGATTGAGGTGGTCCTATTGGACGGGCCGCCTGAAACAGAACATATTGAGGTGGTCCTGAAACAGAACATATTGAGGTGGTCCTATTGGAAGGCCTGAACAGAACATATTGAGGTGGTCCTATTGGACGGGACGGAAACAGAAAATATTGAGGTGGTCCTGAAACAGAACATATTGAGGTGGTCCTATTGGACGGGCCGCCTGAAACAGAACATATTGAGGTGGTCCTATTGGACGGGACCTGAAACAGAACAGATTGAGGTGGTCCTATTGGACGGGCCGGAAACCTGAAACAGAACAGATTGAGGTGGTCCTGAAACAGAACATATTGAGGTGGTCCTATTGCCTGAAACAGAACAGATTGAGGTGGTCCTATTGGACGGGCCGCCTGAAACAGAACAGATTGAGGTGGTCCTATTGGACGGGAGGCCTGAAACAGAACAGATTGAGGTGGTCCTATTGGACGGGCCGCCTGAAACAGAACATATTGAGGTGGTCCTATTGGACGCGCCGCCTGAAACAGAACAGATTGAGGTGGTCCTGAAACAGAACAGATTTAGGTGGTCCTGAAACAGAACAGATTGAGGTGGTCCTATTGGACGGGAGGCCTGAAACAGAACAGATTGAGGTGGTCCTATTGGACGGGCCGCCTGAAACAGAACAGATTGAGGTGGTCCTATTGGACGGGAGGCCTGAAACAGAACAGATTGAGGTGGTCCTGAAACAGAACAGATTGAGGTGGTCCTATTGGACGAGAGGTCTGAAACGGAACATATTGAGGTGGTCCTATTGGACGAGAGGCCTGAAACAGAACATATTGAGGTGGTCCTATTGGACGGGAGGCCTGAAACAGAACATATTGAGGTGGTCCTATTGGACGAGAGGCCTGAAACAGAACATATTGAGGTGGTCCTATTGGACGGGAGGCCTGAAACAGAACAGATTGAGGAAGTCCACCAAACTCCAGCCAAAAGGCCTGTACCATCATCTTCTTGACTATTTTTAGCCCTGCATGTATAATTCATCACATTTGGCTCTCTATCCCTCTCTCTCCCTCTCTCTCCATCTCTCATTCCTTAAAGTGGGTCAGAACGACAAACTCACATGAACTCACTAAGAGGGAATGGAATGACGAGTAAACTTACACCTTAGAGGAAAGTTCAACTAAAAGACTATCTTTTGGTATATTTGTTTCCTGAGACCACTGTTGGAACACTTTGCCCGTCAGCAATCAAGTCTTTATGATCTAGAACTTTCTAAAATACAGAAAGGGTCAAAGCTCTGTACGAAGCGCATCGTACTGTGGCACGTTCTGTTTTTAGAAAGTTCTAGACTTGATTGCTGACATGTTGGGACTCACACAACCCCAGCTGTTCTCACGTTCTCACACAGCCCCAGCTGTTCTCACATCGACAAGGTCCTCTCATTATAGAATCTATATCGACAAGGACCTCTCATTATAGAATCTATATCGACAAGGACCTCTCATTATACAGAGTGGTCCTTATAATGGTCCTTCTGTAGCTCAGTTGGTAGAGCGTGGCGCTTGTAACGCCAGGGTAGTGGGTTCGATTCCGGGACCACCCATACGTAGAATGTATGCACACATGACTGTAAGTCGCTTTGGATAAAAGCGTCTGCTAAATGGCATATATTATACAATCTATATCGACAAGGACCTCTCATTATAGAATCTATATCGACAAGGACCTCTCATTATACAATCTATATCGACAAGGACCTCTCATTATAGAATCTATATCGACAAGGACCTCTCATTACAGAATCTATATCGACAAGGACCTCTCATTATAGAATCTATATCGACAAGGACCTCTCATTATAGAATCTATATCGACAAGGACCTCTCATTACAGAATCTATATCGACAAGGACCTCTCATTATATAATCTATATGGACAAGGACCTCTCATTACAGAATCTGAACTGCATAGTATTGGGTAGTATTATATTGTACTGTACTGTATTGTATAGTATTGTAGTGTATAGTATTGTACTGTGTTGTATTGTATAGTATATAATAAAACTGGTTGTTTGGATCCTGGATGCTGATTGGACGAGCAGCGTTCTAAACCGTGCTGTACAGTATTGTATTGCATTGTATAGTATTGTATAGTATTGTATTGTACAGTATTGTATTGCATAGTATTGTATACAGTCACAGTGTCTGAGAGGGAGTCAGAGACTAGACAGACTATATATATATATACAGTGCCTTGCGAAAGTATTCGGCCCCCTTGAACTTTGCGACCTTTTGCCACATTTCAGGCTTCAAACATAAAGATATAAAACTGTATTTTTTTGTGAAGAATCAACAACAAGTGGGACACAATCATGAAGTGGAACGACATTTATTGGATATTTCAAACTTTTTTTAACGAATCAAAAACTGAAAGATTGGGCGTGTAAAATTATTCATATAATATATAGAAACGAGCAGATAGATGACCATGCACTGATTTCTGGCTCAAAGGACCATAAACAAAACTGAAGAGGGTTTTACATCCACAGCAACAACAGAAATGTACTATGTACCTAATGTATCCCCATGGTTACCCATCCGTCTCCATGGTTACCAATCCACCCATCCCCATGGTTACCAATCCGTCTCCATGGTTACCAGTCCATCCTTCCCCATTGTTACCAATCCGTCTCCATGGTTACCAATCCATCCATCCCCATGGTTACCAATCCATCCATCCCCATGGTTACCAATCCATCCATCCCCATGGTTACCAATCCATCCATCCCCATGGTTACCAATCCATCCATCCCCATTGTTACTAATCCGTCTCCATGGTTACCAATCCATCCATCCCCATTGTTACCCATCCGTCTCCATGGTTACCAATCCATCCATCCCCATGGTTACCAGTCCATCCATCCCCATTGTTACCAATCCGTCTCCATGGTTACCAATCCATCCATCCCCATTGTTACCCATCCGTCTCCATGGTTACCAATCCATCCATCCCCATTGTTACCCATCCGTCTCCATGGTTACCAATCCACGCCCATGGATGTACCTGACATACGTATTCAGGTTATGTGATCTGATGCAGGAATCAAACCCACAACCCTGCCCCAGACGTAAAGATGTCTCCCCAGCAGACTGTGGGGCTCTAATCAAACCCACAACCCTGCCTCAGACGTAAAGATGTCTCCCCAGCAGACTGTGGGGCTCT
Organism: Oncorhynchus gorbuscha; assembly: GCF_021184085.1. NCBI lineage: Eukaryota > Metazoa > Chordata > Actinopteri > Salmoniformes > Salmonidae > Oncorhynchus > Oncorhynchus gorbuscha. The sequence goes on along the minus strand of NC_060178.1, from coordinate 4,117,708 downwards.
AATCAAACCCACAACCCTGCCCCAGACGTAAAGATGTCTCCCCAGCAGACTGTGGGGCTCTAATCAAACCCACAACCCTGCCCCAGACGTAAAGATGTCTCCCCAGCAGACTGTGGGGCTCTAATCAAACCCACAACCCTGCCCCAGACGTAAAGATGTCTCCCCAGCAGACTGTGGGGCTCTAATCAAACCCACAACCCTGCCCCAGATGTAAAGATGTCTCCCCAGCAGACTGTGGGGCTCTAATCAAACCCACAACCCTGCCCCAGACGTAAAGATGTCTCCCCAGCAGACTGTGGGGCTCTAATCAAACCCACAACCCTGCCCCAGACGTAAAGATGTCTCCCCAGCAGACTGTGGGGCTCTAATCAAACCCACAACCCTGCCCCAGACGTAAAGATGTCTCCCCAGCAGACTGTGGGGCTCTAATCAAACCCACAACCCTGCCCCAGACGTAAAGATGTCTCCCCAGCAGACTGTGGGGCTCTAATCAAACCCACAACCCTGCCCCAGACGTAAATATGTCTCCCCAGCGGACTGTGGGGCTCTAATCAAACCCACAACCCTGCCCCAGACGTAAATATGTCTCCCCAGCAGACTGTGGGGCTCTAATCAAACCCACAACCCTGCCCCAGACATAAAGATATCTCCCCAGCAGACTGTGGGGCTCTAATCAAACCCACAACCCTGCCCCAGACATAAAGATATCTCCCCTGCAGACTGTGGGGCTCTAGTCAAACCCACAACCCTGCCCCAGACATAAAGATATCTCCCCTGCAGACTGTGGGGCTCTAGTCAAAGGGGGTGACTGTCTGTCGTCATGATGAATGATCCTTGGTCCTCTGGAATCACAGGAGCACCACGTTTAATTGAGCATGACTGTGTCTTTGTTAATGCTACTGTCAGATGTGTGTAAACATAATGATGTAATAGGTCTTGCCCATTTGGAGAGGGTGTCAGTACATGTATCATTTAAGAACTGTCTGCTGTTGTCTGGCTGTCCACACAGAGAACTGTCTGCTGTTGTCTGGCTGTCCACACAGAGAACTGTCTGCTGTTGTCTGGCTGTCCACATAGAGAACTATCTGCTGTTGTCTGGCTGTCCACACAGAGAACTGTCTGCTGTTGTCTGGCTGTCCACATAGAGAACTATCTGCTGTTGTCTGGCTGTTCACACAGAGAACTATCTGCTGTTGTCTGGCTGTTCACACAGAGAACTATCTGC
>NC_060178.1:4103983-4108983 GCF_021184085.1 Oncorhynchus gorbuscha | reverse complement strand
CTTCGTCACCAAGCTCGTGGAAGAGAGCTCGCGTCAACGGTGTTTCCCTGCTCCGCATCGCAACCATCTCCTCCTCTGGCTCAGAGACTGAGCCCATGCAGCTGGGAGGTATTCGCATCTCGACTAAGGAGAGGGAACGGAGGATCACCAACCGCCTGTGCCTCTATTGCGGATTTGATGGACATTTTGTCAATTCATGTCCAGTAAAAGCCAGAGCTCATCAGTAAGCGGAGGGCTACTGGTGAGCGCTACTACTCAGGTCTCTCCATCTAGATCCTGTACTACTATGTCGGTCCATCTACGCTGGACCGGTTCGGGTGCTACATGCAGTGCCTTGATAGACTCTGGGGCTGAGGGTTGTTTCATGGACGAAGCATGGGCTCGGAAACATGACATTCCTTTCAGACAGTTAGACAAGCCTACGCCCATGTTCGCCTTAGATGGTAGTCATCTTCCCAGTATCAGATTTGAGACACTACCTTTAACCCTCACAGTATCTGGTAACCACAGTGAGACTATTTCTTTTTTGATTTTTCGTTCACCTTTTACACCTGTTGTTTTGGGTCATCCCTGGCTAGTATGTCATAATCCTTCTATTAATTGGTCTAGTAATTCTATCCTATCCTGGAACGTTTCTTGTCATGTGAAGTGTTTAATGTCTGCCATCCCTCCCATTTCTTCTGTCCCCACTTCTCAGGAGGAACCTGGCGATTTGACAGGAGTGCCGGAGGAATATCATGATCTGCGCACGGTCTTCAGTCGGTCCCGAGCCAACTCCCTTCCTCCTCACCGGTCGTATGATTGTAGTATTGATCTCCTTCCGGGGACCACTCCTCCTAGGGGTAGACTATACTCTCTGTCGGCTCCCGAACGTAAGGCTCTCGAGGATTATTTGTCTGTGTCTCTTGACGCCGGTACCATAGTGCCTTCTTCCTCTCTGGCCGGGGCGGGGTTTTTTTTTGTTAAGAAAAAGGACGGTACTCTGCGCCCCTGCGTGGATTATCGAGGGCTGAATGACATAACGGTTAAGAATCGTTATCCGCTTCCCCTTATGTCATCAGCCTTCGAGATTCTGCAGGGAGCCAGGTGCTTTACTAAGTTGGACCTTCGTAACGCTTACCATCTCGTGCGCATCAGAGAAGGGGACGAGTGGAAAACGGCGTTTAACACTCCGTTAGGGCATTTTGAGTACCGGGTTCTGCCGTTTGGTCTCGCCAATGCGCCAGCTGTTTTTCAGGCATTAGTTAATGATGTTCTGAGAGACATGCTGAACATCTTTGTTTTTGTCTACCTTGACGATATCCTGATTTTTTCACCGTCACTCGAGATTCATGTTCAGCACGTTCGACGTGTTCTCCAGCGCCTTTTAGAGAATTGTCTCTACGTGAAGGCTGAGAAGTGCTCTTTTCATGTCTCCTCCGTTACTTTTCTCGGTTCCGTTATTTCCGCTGAAGGCATTCAGATGGATTCCGCTAAGGTCCAAGCTGTCAGTGAGTGGCCCGTTCCAAGGTCACGTGTCGAGTTGCAGCGCTTTCTAGGTTTCGCTAATTTCTATCGGCGTTTCATTCGTAATTTCGGTCAAGTTGCTGCCCCTCTCACAGCTCTTACTTCTGTCAAGACGTGTTTTAAGTGGTCCGGTTCCGCCCAGGGAGCTTTTGATCTTCTAAAAGAACGTTTTACGTCCGCTCCTATCCTCGTTACTCCTGACGTCACTAGACAATTCATTGTCGAGGTTGACGCTTCAGAGGTAGGCGTGGGAGCCATTCTATCCCAGCGCTTCCAGTCTGACGATAAGGTTCATCCTTGCGCTTATTTTTCTCATCGCCTGTCGCCATCTGAACGCAACTATGATGTGGGTAACCGCGAACTGCTCGCCATCCGCTTAGCCCTAGGCGAATGGCGACAGTGGTTGGAGGGGGCGACCGTTCCTTTGTCGTTTGGACAGACCATAAGAACCTTGAGTACATCCGTTCTGCCAAACGACTTAATGCTCGTCAAGCTCGTTGGGCGTTATTTTTCGCTCGTTTCGAGTTTGTGATTTCTTACCGTCCGGGTAGCAAGAACACCAAGCCTGATGCCTTATCCCGTCTTTTTAGTTCTTCTGTGGCTTCTACTGATCCCGAGGGGATTCTTCCTTATGGGCGTGTTGTCGGGTTGACAGTCTGGGGAATTGAAAGACAGGTTAAGCAAGCACTCACGCACACTGCGTCGCCGCGCGCTTGTCCAAGTAACCTTCTTTTCGTTCCTGTTTCCACTCGTCTGGCTGTTCTTCAGTGGGCTCACTCTGCCAAGTTAGCTGGTCATCCCGGTGTTCGAGGCACTCTTGCTTCTATTCGCCAGCGCTTTTGGTGGCCGACTCAGGAGCGTGACACGCGCCGTTTCGTGGCTGCTTGTTCGGACTGCGCGCAGACTAAGTCAGGTAACTCTCCTCCTGCCGGTCGTCTCAGACCGCTCCCCATTCCTTCTCGACCATGGTCTCACATCGCCCTAGACTTCATTACCGGTCTGCCTTTGTCTGCGGGGAAGACTGTGATTCTTACGGTTGTCGATAGGTTCTCTAAGGCGGCACATTTCATTCCCCTCGCTAAACTTCCTTCCGCTAAGGAGACGGCACAAATCATCATCGAGAATGTGTTCAGAATTCATGGCCTCCCATTAGACGCCGTTTCAGACAGAGGTCCGCAATTCACGTCACAGTTTTGGAGGGAGTTCTGTCGTTTGATTGGTGCGTCCGTCAGTCTCTCTTCCGGGTTTCATCCCCAGTCTAACGGTCAAGCAGAGAGGGCCAATCAGACGATTGGTCGCATACTACGCAGCCTTTCTTTCAGAAACCCTGCGTCTTGGGCAGAACAGCTCCCCTGGGCAGAATACGCTCACAACTCGCTTCCTTCGTCTGCTACCGGGTTATCTCCGTTTCAGAGTAGTCTGGGTTACCAGCCTCCTCTGTTCTCATCCCAGCTTGCCGAGTCCAGCGTTCCCTCCGCTCAAGCGTTTGTCCAACGTTGTGAGCGCACCTGGAGGAGGGTGAGGTCTGCACTTTGCCGTTACAGGGCACAGACTGTGAGAGCCGCCAATAAACGTAGGATTAAGAGTCCAAGGTATTGTTGCGGCCAGAGAGTGTGGCTTTCCACTCGTAACCTTCCTCTTACGACAGCTTCTCGTTAGTTGACTCCGCGGTTCATTGGTCCGTTCCGTGTCTCCCAGGTCGTCAATCCTGTCGCTGTGCGACTGCTTCTTCCGCGACATCTTCGTCGCGTCCATCCTGTCTTCCATGTCTCCTGTGTCAAGCCCTTTCTTCGCACCCCGTTCGTCTTCCCTCCCCCTCCCATCCTTGTCGAGAGCGCACCTATTTACAAGGTACGTAGGATCATGGACATGCGTTCTCGGGGACGGGGTCACCAATACTTAGTGGATTGGGAGGGTTACGGTCCTGAAGAGAGGAGTTGGGTTCCGTCTCGGGACGTGCTGGACCGTTCACTGATTGATGATTTCCTCCGTTGCCGCCAGGATTCCTCCTCGAGTGCACCAGGAGGCGCTCGGTGAGTGGGGGGGTACTGTCATGTTTTGTCTTATATTGTCTTGTCATTTTGCTTTTCCTTCTGTTCGTTTTCCCCTGCTGGTCTTTTTTAGGTTTGTTCCCCTTTTTCTCTCTCCCTCCCTCTCTCTCTTCTCTCTATCGTTCCGTTCCTGCTCCCAGCTTTCCTTTCCCCACTAATCAATCATTTAGTCTTCCCACACCTGTTCCCTATGAGGTGATTACCAGTCCCTATTTCTCCCCTTGTTTTCCGTCTCCTGTCGGATCCTTGAATATTGTTCACCGTGCTGTGTCTTTTAAGCCCTGAATCGTGTCGTGTTAATGCTGCTTGAGCAGGTGTCTGAGTCTGCTAAAAGTCTATCAAAACCTGCAGTTTAATCGAGTCTCCAGTCTGTTCTCGTGATTACGAGGGAATTGTTTTTTATGCTTTATTTATTATCATCGTTTGATTTGTCTAGGAGTATTGCTATTTCCTTAAACTGGATTAAAGACTCTGTTTTTGCCAAGTCGCTTTTGGGTCCTCATTCACCTGCATAACACAGACAAACACACTGTATCCTTCAATTCTTTCCGCCACTGTTTAACGGTCTAATGAGGTGATGACCAGTCCCTTGTTATAATTGCTTTAGTCTCCTTCCAAGAATATTAATCATATGTAGAGTTATTTAAGAATGAATAAATTAATCTTAAAATTAAAAAGTCTATCAAAACAATTAAAGAGTAAGGTAGATTTCCCCGGGGCAGGGACTTTAATGTTCAGGTGATTATCATCGTTTGATAATGTAGAGAAGACACACAAATCTGTGTTTAGTATAGAGAAGACACACAGCTCTGTGTTTAGTATAGAGAAGACACACAGCTCTGTGTTTAATATAGAGAAGACACACAGCTCTGTGTTTAGTATAGAGAAGACACACAGCTCTGTGTTTAGTATAGAGAAGACACACAGCTCTGTGTTTAATGTAGAGAAGACACACAGCTCTGTGTTTAATATAGAGAAGACACACAGCTCTGTGTTTAGTATAGAGAAGACACACAGCTCTGTGTTTAGTATAGAGAAGACACACAGCTCTGTGTTTAGTATAGAGAAGACACACAGCTCTGTGTTTAATATAGAGGAGACACACAGCTCTGTGTTTAATATAGAGGAGACACACAGCTCTGTGTTTAATATAGAGGAGACACACAGCTCTGTGTTTAGTATAGAGAAGACACACAGCTCTGTGTTTAATATAGAGGAGACACACAGCTCTGTGTTTAGTATAGAGAAGACACACAGCTCTGTGTTTAATATAGAGAAGACACACAGCTCTGTGTTTAATATAGAGGAGACACACAGCTCTGTGTTTAATATAGAGGAGACACACAGCTCTGTGTTTAGTATAGAGAAGACACAGCTCTGTGTTTAATATAGAGGAGACACACAGCTCTGTGTTTAATATAGAGAAGACACACAGCTCTGTGT
>NC_060178.1:3973983-4101483 GCF_021184085.1 Oncorhynchus gorbuscha | reverse complement strand
AGAGAGAGAGAGAGAGAGAGAGAGAGAGAGAGGGAGAGAGAGAGAGAGAGAGAGAGAGAGAGAGGGAGAGGGAGAGAGAGAGAGAGGAGAGAGAGAGAGAGGCAGAGAGAGAGAGAGAGAGAGAGAGAGAGAGAGAGAGAGAGAGAGAGAGAGAGAGAGAGAGAGAGAGAGAGAGAGAGAGAGAGAGAGAGAGAGAGAGAGAGAGAGAGAGAGAGAGAGAGAGAGAGAGAGAGAGAGAGAGGGGAGAGAGAGAGAGAGAGAGAGAGAGAGAGAGAGGCAGAGAGAGAGAGAGGCAGAGAGAGGGAGAGAGAGAGAGAGAGAGAGAGAGAGAGAGAGAGAGAGAGAGAGAGAGAGAGAGAGAGAGAGAGAGAGAGAGAGAGAGAGAGAGAGAGAGAGAGAGAGAGAGAGAGAGAGAGTACCCTACCTTCACAGGAAGAAAAACACCCACTCAACCCACTCGTCTCAATCACTAGACATAAAGGCTACCATATCGTAGCCTGATATCTGCATGCCTACATATCCCAGTCCGGTTCAACACATCACACACAGGCTACCAGCCCTGTAAAACAACCAGGGTTCTTACATCAATGTCCACCAATCAACTGTCACCGTTTAATTTTCAGGTCCCGCCCTAATAACGGAACTAATCGAACCGCTATTATCCTATCATCTGGAACAGAGAATACGACGGGTGACCTAGCCGATGGTGATCAATATGTGGGGGGCGGATTGATTACAGCCCCCCCCAAAAAAAAAAAAAGTCATTTATTGGGGTCATGGTTTTAGGCTGTTGATACGGTGCTGATACACGTGGTAAATGGAGACCTCTCTCCCGGCAGTATTCATTAATCTCCTTGATTTAGACTGCTATGATTTATTTCCACAGCACAGAAAACACAGAAAAAGCAGAGAACACAGAGAACACAGAGAACACAGAGAAGGCAGAGAACACAGAGAAGGCAGAGAACACAGAGAAAGCAGAGAACACAGAGAAGGCAGAGAACACAGAGAACACAGAGAAGGCAGAGAACACAGAGAAGGCTGAGAACACAGAGAAGGCAGAGAACACAGAGAAGGCAGAGAACACAGAGAACACAGAGAAGGCAGAGAACACAGAGAAGGCAGAGAACACAGAGAAGGCAGAGAACACAGAGAACACAGAAAACACAGAAAACACAGAGAAGGATGAGAACACAGAGAACACAGAGAAAGCAGAGAACACAGAGAAGGCAGAGAACACAGAGAAGGCAGAGAACACAGAGAAGGCAGAGAACACAGAGAAGGCAGAGAACACAGAGAACACAGAGAAGGAGAGAGAGAGAACACAGAGAAAGCAGAGAGAGAGAGAACACAGAGAAAGCAGAGAACACAGAGAAAGCAGAGAACACAGAGAAGGCAGAGAACACAGAGAAGGCAGAGAACACAGAGAACACAGAGAAGGCAGAGAACACAGAGAAGGCAGAGAACACAGAGAACACAGAGAACGCAGAGAACACAGAGAAGGCAGAGAACACAGAGAAGGCAGAGAACACAGAGAAGGCAGAGAACACAGAGAAGGCAGAGAACACAGAGAACACAGAGAAGGCAGAGAACACAGAGAAGGCAGAGAACACAGAGAAGGCAGAGAACACAGAGAACACAGAGAACACAGAGAAGGCTGAGAACACAGAGAAGGCTGAGAACACAGATATATTTCCTGAAAATATGTGTCTTTTAGATTCTAACAAAACGTCTGCAATTTTGGCAAATTGATTAATTTGAAATGTTTCATCCTGAAATTAATATTTGTGAGTCGTCAATAAGGTTTAACATTTTACAAATAAACTAAGGTTAAATGATTATGGATAAATAAATGTAATGAATTAGAATAGCATTTAGGAAATCTTGAAGGAAGGGGTCAGCATTTCATGTTCTTATGGCCTTAATCAATAGTGATGCTATAAATATTTACTACTATTAAATTGGTGTATGATAGAGTTATCAGGGTTACATATGTATAAACCTATGATAGAGTTATCAGGGTTACATATGTATAAACCTATGATAGAGTTATCAGGGGTTACAGATGTATAAACCTATGATAGAGTTATCAGGGGTTACAGATGTATAAACCTATGATAGAGTTATCAGGGGTTACAGATGTATAAACCTATGATAGAGTTATCAGGGTTACAGATGTATAAACCTATGATAGAGTTATCAGGTCAGGGGTTACAGATGTATAAACCTATTATAGAGTTATCAGGTCAGGGGTTACAGATGTATAAACCTATGATAGAGTTATCAGGTCAGGGGTTACAGATGTATAAACCTATGATAGAGTTATCAGGGGTTACAGATGTATAAACCTATGATAGAGTTATCAGGTCAGGGGTTACAGATGTATAAACCTATGATAGAGTTATCAGGGGTTACAGATGTATAAACCTATGATAGAGTTATCAGGTCAGGGGTTACAGATGTATAAACCTATGATAGAGTTATCAGGGGTTACAGATGTATAAACCTATGATAGAGTTATCAGGGGTTACAGATGTATAAACCTATGATAGAGTTATCAGGTCAGGGGTTACAGATGTATAAACCTATGATAGAGTTATCAGGGGTTACAGATGTATAAACCTATGATAGAGTTATCAGGGGTTACAGATGTATAAACCTATGATAGAGTTATCAGGTCAGGGGTTACAGATGTATAAACCTATGATAGAGTTATCAGGGGTTACAGATGTATAAACCTATGATAGAGTTATCAGGGGTTACAGATGTATAAACCTATGATAGAGTTATCAGGGGTTACAGATGTATAAACCTATGATAGAGTTATACGTATACTTTTTTAAATAGTATTGACGCATTCTAGAGATTTGATGAAATATTGGATTTGATAAGTAAAAATAAATTACATTTGTGGACAGATTTCAAACATGTGTTTTTTGTGTTTGTCAAATTTAGCAGAGAGAATGAAGAAATGAAATGAGTAATTCAGCAGTTTTGTTTTCATTTGAATAGTAATACAGGACATCAAGGCAGGGCCTTCTGGTTTTACCTGCGCTGCAGACTGCTAATACGGGACAATCAGGGGGTGCTGCGGCACCCACAGAACCCCTACTTTCCGCGGCTGTGGTCTGTGCCAAGTGGGTAGATCCTCTATTCAGGCGACGCGAGGCCTCCCTCTGACAGATGGGACCACCACTAACTGGCAACGGTATGTGTTATTAGCTGCCTGCAGTAAAGAATAGGTCCCATTAGCATGTTTTTTTTTTGTGTCGTTTTAACAGCACGAGAACAGGGACGGTTTGTATAATATTCCTATAGGTCTACTATTTTTCAGGTTTAAAAAAATTTATTATTCGCCTTTTTTTAGTATGTTCTTTAATATATAGTCTACTTATTCGTATATCAACCGCTTAGACGATATATTTTATTAGTAAAAACTGCATCAATGGTGGCATTTCACAGGACTTCAAGATTGTGTCCTCTCCCCCTCAAATGACTGATGTTGGTAATCATTTGAATCATCATTTTATGACTCATTTAAATCTCAATGTATTATTTTACAATGATTGTTTGTTTTTTTATCAAGCATTAAAAAAAATATATATAGTCTTTTTATCATTTAGGTTATATTCAGTCACAGTTCTTCAGTGTCAAATGTTGAATATTTATATTTAAAAGCTTAATTCGTTTCAGCAGAGTCAGGTACAGATTATTATCGACATATTGGACCAAGTTAATATCCAACTTGTTTGTTTTAATATAAAACATAAAGCTTCAAAACGAAAAATAGAAAGATACTTTGTTCTGATTAAAATTTTAAAACGTGCTGGTTCAGTATATATATATATATATATATATATATACTGGAATACCTGTGCTAAACTAAAGCTAAATTTAAAACACCGTCATGAGTTCATCCTGAACCTACAAGATAATGGCTGACAGTGTGGCGTTCACCTTGCTCTCTGAATGATTTAAATCGATGAATAATTACAGTACAAAAATGGGAATTATTGTTGTTGTTGAGGAGGAAAGTAATCACGGTGGTGGAGGTCGATATTGGACCTGGCACCGGGGGGACCGATCGGGTTACACACCACCATCAATATTACAGTGAACTGGGCTGTGATCCGTGCGCGCGCACGCTTTCAACGACAGGGGTGAAACACAGTAACACACATGCGCTAAACTGACCGCTTTGGTGAAGTCAAACAACGATGAAAATATTTAGGCTACAATGGATTATCAATATTTAGAGAGAGGGGAGGGGGGAACATAATTTTATTTACACCTTATTTGGGGTATAGGTCTGATGTGGTTACCCAAATTACCAAAAGGAACATTTTATTTGTATTTTTTAAATCTAATTTGTTTTCCCATTTGAATGTAGAAATCTTTGAAAATGTTTGGGGGAAATGTGTTCTATTTTACTTATAACATGCGTGAAAGGTGACATGATTGATGCGTAATGATTGAACGACCTCTAGAACAGCCGGTCATTGTCAGGACTCATGTCTGGAGGCTGCAGAGCTGAAGGGAGAGAGAGAGAGAGAGAGTCCGTGGGAACTCAACATATGACGAAGGCCTGTACCCCGTATAATCATTTCAACCCTCATTCACTATCATTGTGTCTTCGCTGCCAGTCTGTCTTTACCGCGTGCCACATCACAGTGCGCATATCATCCCAATAACAATGCATTTGATGGATGCGGCAACAGTTCGAGGTCGGTTGTGTTGTGGTCATTTAACACCTTCTGATTGGGTAAAGTATTCAGAAGCATTTCGTGACGACACTATGATTCATTGCTGTTAGAACACCGTGTAGCACGTCAGAGACCGTTGATAATGTTTTTTTTTTTAAATACATGGATAATCTAACCATGTATGGGATCAGTCTTATATTGAACGGGGTTTTTTTTTTTTTTGGGGGGGGGGGGGTGGTCTTTGCATGTCAAAAGGGATACGCAGTCAAAATAACACTATTTGACGCATCAAATAACACTATGCAAAACGTCAAAAAAAATAAGCTCCTTGACCGATCAGGACCTGAAAATGACTGCACTTCAAATAACAATTGAACATGTCCATGAATACCATTCACTGATATGTTTGCTGTGATACTGGTTGTCTCACGCACCTGCCTGCTGCATGAAGCCGACACCCCCCCTAAACTCTGGGAAAAGTGCTGGTCAGAAGGGAGGGGGGGGGGGAGCTAGCCAGCTGATGGATACAAACAATGTTCTCCCCAAATAACATAGCAAAACGACATGATCTGTTTCAGCAGCTAAAATATCCCTAATTTATAAGACATGTTTTGTGTTTGGTTGATGATGGTCCTACCCGGTCCTGTCAAGCTACACTAGCTATGCGTATAAGACAATAAGGTAACAGGGAAAGGAAGCCGGCTATCATGTTCCGTTCGTTATTTAGTAGCTAGTTAGATATTTTTGTTCCATGAACTGAAGGTCGATTTCAATAGGTGAACAACAAGTGGCTGGCTAGATAATAGTCCCATGGGTTCCTAAATTATTGTTAAGAATATTGGAAATAATTGCAGTTCCTGGTCCTTGTTTTCAGGCTAGTTGCATTGGTACTAGATTAGGTACCAAGCTGCCCGAGAAGTTGCTAAAACATATTTGTCATACTGAAAACCAAAGTTGACATTCGGAAGAAAACCCTATCTCCAGTTTCCAAACAGTCATCAACGTTGACAAAAATGCTTGATTATGATTCTGTATTTTTGACTAGCTAGGATGAATCCGGTGTAACAGCTGGTATTCTAGTGGTTAGAGCTTTGGACTAGTGGCCGGCAGGTTGCAAGTTCAAATCCCCGACGTGACACATTGGCCCTCATTGTAAATAAGGATGTTTTCTTAACTGACTTTTTAAATAAAGATAAAATATATATGTGCTGTCTTTCAAGCAGCAGCGGGATCTTAGACTACCTAGCTAACATGTTTTACTTTTAAATCCTGCTAGTTAGGTCCTGATCTTATTTCAAAGACTTACACGTTTTCCCATTCGGTCGAACAGATAAAGGATTATCACCAATATCCCATCGTGGCCGGAGTCGCTTGTTTGCAGACTTGTTGTTTAGTGTTGCGTTTTTTTTAGTTTGACAATGCTACTGATCTTTGTGGTGGCGCTTGGCTTCTGCGCACACAACATTCAAAATATATATATTTTTTTTTAAATGTGACACGTCAAATTAAATGATTATTTGACATACCTGTCCAACATTATTATTTGACGTGTCAAATAGTGAGACGTGTATATTTGTTTAACACCCAAAGACCCAAACGGGGTTCCATAAACTGTAGGCCTACAATGTACAAATTCTATGAATGTGAATAGGCCTGTTTGAGAAAATATATATGAAATGGCAGAGGTCTTGATTATAAACAAATGATTTGTTTTCAATACCAATTATCTTTCCAGTTGCTTCTCTCTTTTGTTTGGTTTATTTATTCATTTTGACAATGATATGCTAATACATACCCTTTAATAATGATAGGCTAATACATACCCTTTAATAATGATATGCTAATACATACCCTTTAATAATGATAGGCTAATACATACCCTTTAATAATGATATGCTAATACATACCCTTTAATAATGATATGCTAATACATACCCTTTAATAGTGATAGGCTAATACATACCCTTTAATAATGATATGCTAATACATACCCTTTAATAATGATAGGCTAATACATACCCTTTAATAATGATATGCTAATACATACCCTTTAATAATGATATGCTAATACATACCCTTTAATAATGATATGCTAATACATACCCTTTAATAATGATATGCTAATACATACCCTTTAATAATGATAGGCTAATACATACCCTTTAATAATGATAGGCTAATACATACCCTTTAATAATGATATGCTAATACATACCCTTTAATAATGATAGGCTAATACATACCCTTTAATAATGATAGGCTAATACATACCCTTTAATAATGATATGCTAATACATACCCTTTAATAATGATAGGCTAATACATACCCTTTAATAGTGATAGGCTAATACATACCCTTTAATAATGATATGCTAATACATACCCTTTAATAATGATATGCTAATACATACCCTTTAATAATGATATGCTAATACATACCCTTTAATAATGATAGGCTAATACATACCCTTTAATAATGATAGGCTAATACATACCCTTTAATAATGATAGGCTAATACATACCCTTTAATAATGATAGGCTAATACATACCCTTTAATAATGATATGCTAATACATACCCTTTAATAATGATAGGCTAATACATACCCTTTAATAATGATAGGCTAATACATACCCTTTAATAATGATAGGCTAATACATACCCTTTAATAGTGATAGGCTAATAATACCCTTTAATAATGATATGCTAATACATACCCTTTAATAATGATAGGCTAATACATACCCTTTAATAATGATAGGCTAATACATACCCTTTAATAATGATAGGCTAATACATACCCTTTAATAATGATAGGCTAATACATACCCTTTAATAGTGATAGGCTAATACATACCCTTTAATAGTGATAGGCTAATACATACCCTTTAATAATGATATGCTAATACATACCCTTTAATAGTGATAGGCTAATACATACCCTTTAATAATGATAGGCTAATACATACCCTTTAATAGTGATAGGCTAATACATACCCTTTAATAGTGATAGGCTAATACATACCCTTTAATAATGATATGCTAATGCATACCCTTTAATAGTGATAGGCTAATACATACCCTTTAATAATGATATGCTAATACATACCCTTTAATAGTGATAGGCTAATACATACCCTTTAATAGTGATAGGCTAATACATACCCTTTAATAGTGATAGGCTAATACATACCCTTTAATAATGATAGGCTAATACATACCCTTTAATAGTGATAGGCTAATACATACCCTTTAATAGTGATAGGCTAATGCATACCCTTTAATAGTGATAGGCTAATACATACCCTTTAATAGTGATAGGCTAATACATACCCTTTAATAATGATAGGCTAATGCATACCCTTTAATAATGATAGGCTAATACATACCCTTTAATAATGATAGGCTAATACATACCCTTTAATAATGATAGGCTAATACATACCCTTTAATAATGATAGGCTAATACATACCCTTTAATAGTGATAGGCTAATACATACCCTTTAATAGTGATAGGCTAATACATACCCTTTAATAATGATATGCTGCACATTTTACCATATTATCTCTATGGCCTTTCCATTTTAACACGGAGACTGCAAGGGAGAAATGCCTGTAATTGATCGCGCCATAAACCGTGTTAAATAATGAATAGGACACAATAGTCCTCGGACATTAGCCTACACATCCACGTTCCCTAGACTGTTGCTTAAATATTACACATCCACGTGAAGAATATCATGCGAAGCAAGATATATACTGAGAGACAATCAATCTTTAAGTGCCACTAACCTTGAAATAAATGATGGAAACCATAAGTCAGTTGCTATCAATGTTTAAATGTTTATGTCTTTGTTCATTATCGCTCTCTCTCTCTCCTTACATTTTGATGGAAAAGGACTCAGGGCCACGTTTAATTGTCCTCAGGCCTATAAGAGCGCTGCTATTTTCCATTGATCCCGAAGGCAAACGGTTAATGTAAAGATGCTGGCACTAAGTGGGAGTGCCTTGCCATTACTTCAGCTGTCACTTGATGGTGTTGAGGGCGTCGCGTGGAATATCGTTGGAGTGGGCTGGCTGCTTGCTCTACCTAGTGGATGCTCTCTTTACACACTGCACACACACGGAACGCACACACAGCCGCGAGAGTCGAGCTCCAGCGAGGGATGCAAGAGCGGTCAGTGGCAGGCGGACATAATTATTATTGGACAAACCTTCCGGTCAAAAATTCGGTGTTGATCTCGTTTTGCTCAAACCATCGGACGAGTGAACGCAGCTTTTTTTTTTACCTAATTACAATATTTGATCACTCTTTTGTTGTAGTTGTTGTTGCTGCTGCTGACACAACGAAGAAGGGTTTGCACCATACAAAAAGGTGAGCTTTGCGATAAGAAAGGATTAGCGTGTCTTGTCTTTTTTCTACCTTGTTGTGCCATTGACAATTACATGATTTCCTAATGCATTCGGGTACATTCACAGCCATACATTTAATTTCATGCAACAAATATTTTGACATAATGTTTAAAAATCTTGAAACATTCCAAATAAAATACAACAATATAGTGGCTTGTCAATTACCAATCATCAATACGCCTATTGATCTACGCGCTCACTGATGGCTTATCGGCTATATATTTGTTTGTAAAAAATTAGAGCGACAATTACAATATATATTTGATGAGGGATTAAAAATGCATCTTGCATGTCGCTTAATCGAGAGAAGAAAAAAAACGGGGGAAAAACGAGTATGTTCTTGGAAACGTCTTAAATGTTCCTCTTTTAGTGGGTCTGTTATCTTACCAACCGATCCAAGACCTATAGAGCTGCTTACAGGCTCAATCCTCCAGGTTAAGCTGCTTGGCATGGCTACATGTGTATTTCCCCTCCGTTCCGTATCCCGTTAGCCTCTTAGCCGGCCCTGTTCAGCCCTTCTCCTCAACTCTCCGCGCGGCTAAGGTCAGCTCTGGGACCGGCTAAATCAGCTTTGGGCCCGGCTGAGTCAGCTCTCATCACGTTAAAGACGGGTTTAGGCGGCAATAGCACTAGATCTGATTTGGAAATAGGCTTTTACAAAATCCTGAGAAACCACCAAGCGTTTCTCGTAAAAGTATTATCTTTTGCGCATACATATAATACATTTGACTATACTTTTTATATTGTGCTTATGGGCTATTTAAACAATACAGGTCTATTTTATTGTTTTTATGATGGCTATTATCATGTCTATGTAATTGTGCGATTTTTATTAGGACTATTTGCTGTCATTATAGGCTAATCAATATATTAGATTTTTTGGAAGCTGGAAAGAGGATACGGATTGTTTTAAAATCATTCTTTTTATTATTATTATTTTTAAAAAATAAATTAAGAATAGTTAGGAACAAATTCTTATTTATCATTACGGCCTAAACCGGGCCAAACCCGGACGACGCTGGACCAATTGTGCGCCGCCCTATGGGACTCCCAATCACGGCCGGATGTGATGCAGCCTGGATTATAAATTAGTTTATAAGTATTATAGGTAAAAACAAAAAAAACTAAAATATATATAAATTAAAACTTTCATTGTCATGATAATAATTGTTCGTTTTTTTCTGCAGGATCCAGCAATGGAGTGTAATCCTCGTCTGCTACCTGCGACACGGGACTCCAGCTCTTCTCCACCGAGCTCCAAACAGGACCTCCCAACATTCAACCCCAACCTGAAACCCAACCAGGTCAGCGAGACCGCCCTGTATGGAATACCCATAGTCTGTCTGGTGCTGGACGGTCAGGAGAGACTGTGCCTGGCGCAGATCTCCAACACTCTGCTGAAGAACTACAGCTATAACGAGATCCACAACCGGCGCGTGGCGCTGGGAATCACCTGCGTGCAATGCACCCCAGTCCAGCTGGAGATTCTGAGGCGTGCGGGCGCCATGCCCATCTCCTCGAGGCGCTGTGGGATGATTACAAAGCGCGAGGCCGAGAGGCTTTGTAAATCATTTCTTGGTGCTCACAACCCTCCAAAATTACCGGAAAACTTCGCGTTTGATGTGTCCCACGAGTGCGCGTGGGGGAGCCGTGGTAACTTTATACCAGCCAGGTACAACAGCTCCCGGGCCAAGTGCATCAAGTGCTCCTTCTGCAATATGTATTTTTCTCCCAATAAATTCATATTCCATTCTCACCGCACACCAGAGTCAAAGTACACCCAGCCAGACGCTGCTAACTTTAACTCCTGGAGGAGACACCTCAAACTGACCGACAAGGGCTCACCTGACGACGTGGCACATGCATGGGAGGACGTGAAGGCCATGTTCAACGGGGGCAGCCGGAAGAGAACGATGCCCGTGCACGGTCACGGGTCTGAGCGTTCCTTTCCATTGAAATCACATCAAGGACCTAGCAATCTCTCCCGGAGAGACTCACCGGAGATCCCCCCTAAAATCCTCCGCTGCGAGGACAACCGGGGAAGCATGGGGAGTATGAGTACCACGCGCAGCTATCCGGTTATCCCGGTGCCCAGTAAGAGCTTCGGTATGCTGCAGAGTGTGAAGATTCCTCCGCCGCTTTACCCACATCCTTACGGGTTCTCGACATTCGGGCTGTTCCAGAAAAAGAATGATAGTGGTGGTGTGATGGAAGGAGAGCAAAACAAAGCCCACCTCTCCGGGGTCTTCTCCTGGCCTAGCACCAAGGACAGCGCCTACCACTCTTTCCCCATGTTCTGGCCTACTGCAGGTGGCCTGACCATGCCCCCCTACCCCCAGCCACAGCCACAGGCCCAGCACAAACCGCACTCGGAGCTCCTGTGCGCCAGACAGAGTGATCTGGACGCATCCGAGCAGAGTGACAGAAGTAGCAACACTCCGAGGGACAGTCTGATGGACAGTGACCAGTGCTCTAGCACACAGTCCACCCGGAATGAGGACGACAAGTTTGGCGATGAGGCGAGGCCAATGGACTGTATAAGGCCAGTTCTATCACGGAAGATTAGCTACGTCTCTGCATTCAGACCCGTCATCAAAGACGCGGAGAGTATAGCCAAACTTTACGGTAACCGGGGGTCGTACAACGGGGCTCGAGCTGGCTACCTGTCACAAGATTTCCTGAGCGAGAGCTCGAGTTACAGGTCCGTGTCCCCCGGAAGCGTGGACAGTGTGGGAGAGACGGACGTGGATGTTGAAACCAATAAATCACAAGAGGATGAGGAGTCACTTCCGCACAACATTGAGGTCAGCAAGAGCCCCCTTGCACCCTTCCTAAACTTGGCACAGGGTGCTTCACTAAACGGCCTGGAATCCAAATCGGAGCCGGAGCAACAGAGAATGAATCTACCTCTACACGTGGTACTACTGTCTTCAGACAGAGAGAGACAGGAGAACAAGACCACGTCTGTTGTTGAAGTGAGTGATTGATATGGACACACACTCCTTTATATTCGATGTCCTACATACCAAGGAACATACGTTTTGTGTGTTTGTTATGAATTCACAGATAGGAATTCAAAAGTAACAATTAGACCACCGTTAATGAATTGACTCATCGGAAAAGGCATTATCCTTTATAATGTCACGTAAAAAATTTGGGCTTATTTTTATCATTTTACGTTCACGTTTGTTTTGTCTGTGTTAAATAGCAGAGAATCACAGGTGGTTTGTTTTGTCTGTGTTAAATAGCAGAGAATCAAAGGTGGTTTGTTTTGTCTGTGTTAAATAGCAGAGAATCAAAGGTGGTTTGTTTTGTCTGTGTTAAATAGCAGAGAATCAAAGGTGGTTTGTTTTGTCTGTGTTAAATAGCAGAGAATCAAAGGACGTTCAAATACACAATTTGCCCCCACCCCAAAAAAAAATGTCAGAGAGCATGAATTGAATGCAATTGACCGAGTATCTTCCTGATTTATCTAGATATATTCACCGGACAGGAGTGATATGCAACAAAGGAGAAGTCCATATGCTTTTGGTTCAGCACCGAATTACCGTAAAGATACTGTGGAATCGAAAGGTTGGATGTTGTTCTGGTCAAATGTTATAATAAAATACATTTCGGGAAAAAGCAACGAGACTCATTGATTTCCATTGGATGTATTTGCTGTGTTTATATAGATGACTGTGTCAGTAGAGAGGAGCCGTCTTCGACAATGGAGGAGGTTGAAACGACGTCTTATGACGGCCAAAGCGGCGAGGAGAGCCCGAGAGTAGCTCTGAATGAGGGTTCGTTCTTAGCGATCCACTTCTCCGTCGATAATAGGCTATTTTACATTTTCTGTCGGAACTTTTTCTTATAAAAAAAAAACCTCTTTTTTTATTGCCTATTTGTATATATTTTGTAACGCTATAAATGTTGTCTCTGTGTGTTTTCAGGCGAGGCAACGCACAATGTTAGCAGAGTATTACAAACTCAGAAAGA
Source organism: Oncorhynchus gorbuscha (assembly GCF_021184085.1). Classification (NCBI taxonomy): domain Eukaryota; kingdom Metazoa; phylum Chordata; class Actinopteri; order Salmoniformes; family Salmonidae; genus Oncorhynchus; species Oncorhynchus gorbuscha. The sequence goes on along the minus strand of NC_060178.1, from coordinate 4,088,387 downwards.
CATAGAAAAGCTGGCAAAAGGTAACACCGTACAATAACTTATTATTATTACATTGTTATTTATAAAAATGTTTGCCTATTTTTTATGTATTTTTTAAATAATAATAATGATATTGTTTGTTATAGGCTTTCTTTAATAATTGGAAGAATCCCTAAATGATGCCTTACATGATCCCTGCAGAATAGAATAGACTGGCGTTCACCCTAGGCCTTTTACCAATCGCTTGACATGAATCGTTTAACATAATTTAGTCTACCATTTAGCCTATACCCCGCAGCCATTTTCACCCCATATTCATTTTTTATTTCTTTTTTTAACACATTTGTTCATTCATTTTCTACAGACGAATTGCAGAGACAGCTCGTTGAGCAAGTGGAACTAAGGAAGAAATTGGAACGAGAATTCCAACATTTAAAAAGTATTAATTCATTTTAAATAAAATTTCAGTTTTCGATTCGAAAGGGGGGTTTTTAAAAAGAGAATGTTTTCCCCCGTAGTATCACGCACATCACGATCAGCATGTTGACCGCTGAACAAACACACGTCGATATGGTTTTCACTACGTTAGGTGTGTTTTATAGTGCATGTCAGGTTTTATTTTATTTTATTGCATGATTCGAATGTCATTTATTTCTCAATCCAATTCATATGGCTATTCGTTTGTGTACTTGGTGATTTAGGAGGCTTTATTCAATTTTGCCCGAGTAGGATGCCCGAGCGTGTATAGGCGACCACATTAGAATAGTCGTTTATCGGCTATACTAAAGATGACTAAGCTATTGTAATTGCTCCCCAGATAATTTCCATCATCAGATGAAAAGGGAGGTGTCCTACAGGGAAGAGATGGTGCAGCAGCTTCATATTGTCAGAGGTGAGAACATATTTAATTATAGGCCACTCTGACTTCCTCTGTTTCCTATTTCTATCATGTAAAAATATTAAAAACTCTCAGTATGGACCATTCAGTAGGCCTAATAACTACACATTCAACTGCCAATTTAATGTTAGTTCAAATCCAATGTATTTATATAGCCCTTCGTACATCAGCTGATATATCAAAGTGCTGTACAGAAACCCTGCCTAAAACCCCAAACAGCAAACAATGCAGGTGTAGCAGCACGGTGGCTAGGAAAAACTAGAGTTTTTGTCTAGTTCTCTTCAGTGGGTACATCCGACATTATCATTCCAATGCAGGTGTAGCAGCACGATGGCTTAGGAACAACTAGAGTTTTGTCTAGTTCTCTTCAGTGGGTACATCCTACATTATCATTCCAATGCAGGTGTAGCAGCACGATGGCTTAGGAACAACTAGAGTTTTGTCTAGTTCTCTTCAGTGGGTACATCCTACATTATCATTCCAATGCAAGTGTAGCAGCACGATGGCTTAGGAACAACTAGAGTTTTGTCTAGTTCTCTTCAGTGGGTACATCCTACATTATCATTCCATTGGTTCGTTTTTTCCTTCCTTCGCTTCCTCTGTTAACGTCATCACAGGCCTGTGTGGTTGTTGCTGAGGATCATTAGTAACAGTTGATAATATATATATATATATTTTAAAGACATGTAGGCTAGTTAAATCATTATGGAGCGTTATGGAGGGCAGACCAGCCAGTAACAGACGAGGGTAATGGCCCAATACTTGGCTGTGACATCACACTGTTCCATGGTTAGAGTAGGTAACAGACGAGGGTAATGGCCCTATACTTGGCTGTGACATCACACTGTTCCATGGTTAGAGTAGGTAACAGACGAGGGTAATGGCCCAATACTTGGCTGTGACATCACACTGTTCCATGGTTAGAGTAGGTAACAGACGAGGGTAATGGCCCTATACTTGGCTGTGACATCACACTGTTCCATGGTTAGAGTAGGTAACATACGAGGGTAATGGCCCTATACTTGGCTGTGACATCACACAGTTCCATGGTTAGAGTAGGTAACAGACGAGGGTAATGGCCCTATACTTGGCTGTGACATCACACAGTTCCATGGTTAGAGTAGGTAACAGACGAGGGTAATGGCCCTATACTTGGCTGTGACATCACACTGTTCCATGGTTAGAGTAGGTAACAGACGAGGGTAATGGCCCTATACTTGGCTGTGACATCACACTGTTCCATGGTTAGAGTAGGTAACAGACGAGGGTAATGGCCCAATACTTGGCTGTGACATCACACTGTTCCATGGTTAGAGTAGGTAACAGACGAGGGTTATGGCCCTATACTTGGCTGTGACATCACACAGTTCCATGGTTAGAGTAGGTAACAGACGAGGGTATGGCCTGCTACTGTACACTATTGTCCCTATTATAGTTCAATGTACTGTCGTGGCCAAAAGTTTTGAGAATGACACAAATATTATTAGTTTGCTGCTTCAGTTGTCTTTAGATATTTTTGTCAGATGTTACTATGGAATACTGAAGTATAATTACAAGCATTTCATAAGTGTCAAAGGCTTTTATTAAGAATTACATGAAGTTGATGCAAAGAGTCAATATTTGCAGTGTTGACCCTTCTTTTTCCAAGACCTCTTCATTTCGCCCCGTCATGTTGTCAATTAACTTCTGGGCCACATCCTGACTGATGGCAGACCATTCTTGCATAATCAATGCTTGGAATTTGTCAGAATTTGTGGGGGGTTTTGTTTGTCATTCTCAAAATTTTTGTCCACGACTATACACTAATCTTCCAACATTACATGATGGGATAGGGTCAAAGTAGTGGAATGGGGTAGTGGGTTTTTAATGATGATGGGTTGAAGAACTGAATGTGACAATTTTTCAAAAGGAACCAAACCACAGTTTTCTTTCTTTGGTCCGAAAAAGGTTCTCCATACTTGTTTTTTTTTAAATGATTCGTAAATACTTTTCTACACTAAATAATCTAGAACATCAGAGTATTTTTAAATCTACTAATTGGTCCTGAAACTAATATACAAATATTTATATTGGCTTTCTTTAAATCATCTTTAATATTCTGAAACCGTTCTCTCGATATATCCTAGTGAGCGTGTCAAACAAAATTCTTAACTTTATTTGGTCCTTCTGTAGCTCAGTTGGTAGAGCATGGCGCTTGTAACGCCAGGTTGGTGGGTTCGATCCCCGGGACCACCCATACGTAGAATGTATGCACACATGACTGTAAGTCGCTTTGGATAAAAGCGTCTGCTAAATGGCATATATTATTATTATTATATTATTATATTATTTATTTAGTTATTTTACAAGGCAAGTAGGTTAAGAACAAAATCTTATTTTCAATGACGGCCTAGGAACAGTGGGTTAACTGCCTGTTCAGGGACAGAACGACAGATTTGTACCTTGTCAGCTCGTGGATTCAAACTTTCAACCTTTCGGTTACTAGTCCAACGCTGCTAACCACTAGGGTACCCTGCCTCCCCCCTCTAACCACTAGGCTACCTGCCTCCCCCCTCTAACCACTAGGCTACCTGCTACCCCTACATTCTAACCACTAGGCTACCTGCCACCTCTACACTCTAACCACTAGACTACCTGCTACCTCTACACTCTAACCACTAGGCTACCTGCCACCCCTACATTCTAACCACTAGGCTACCTGCCACCTCTACACTCTAACCACTAGACTACCTGCCACCTCAATGCTCTAACCACTAGGCTACCTGCCACCTCTACACTCTAACCACTAGGATACCCTGCCACCTCTACACTCTAACCACTAGGCTACCCTGCCACCTCTACACTCTAACCACTAGGCTACCCTCCCACCTCTACACTCTAACTACTAGGCTACCTGCCTCCTCGACACTCTAACCACTAGGCTACCTGCCTCCTCTACACTCTAACCACTAGGCTACCTGCCACCCCTACATTCTAACCACTAGGCTACCTGCCACCTCTACACTCTAACCACTAGACTACCTGCCACCTCAATGCTCTAACCACTAGGCTACCTGCCACCTCTACACTCTAACCACTAGGATACCCTGCCACCTCTACACTCTAACCACTAGGCTACCCTGCCACCTCTACACTCTAACCACTAGGCTACCCTCCCACCTCTACACTCTAACTACTAGGCTACCTGCCTCCTCGACACTCTAACCACTAGGCTACCTGCCTCCTCTACACTCTAACCACTAGGCTACCCTGCCACCTCTACACTCTAACCACTAGGCTACCTGCCACCTCTACACTCTAACCACTAGGCTACCTGCCACCTCTACACTCTAACCACTAGGCTACCTGCCACCTCTACACTCTAACCACTAGACTACCTGCCACCTGCCACCTCTCCACTCTAACCACTAGGCTACCCTGCCACCTCTACACTCTAACCACTAGGCTACCCTGCCACCCCACTAACAGCGTACACCATATTTAAAGGGATGGCTTCAGAACCATGTACCAAAAACCCTGATTGAATGAAAATTCCAGCAGAAAAAAATCTGTCTGCCAGCAAGTGGGAGGGATTTAATTAGTTGAATTACATTTATTCAGCCCCTGACAAGGGAACCACACCTGCAAAGCGGTTATGCACCTTCATAAGGTATGTCGACCTGATATAGTAGACTAGTAGACCTGATATAACTAACAGACCTGATATAACTACTAATCAGCTAGTAGACCTGATATAACTAACAGACCTGATATAACTAACAGACCTGATATAACTACTAATCAGCTAGTAGACCTGATATAACTAACAGACCTGATATAACTAACAGACCTGATATAACTAACAGACCTGATATAACTAACAGACCTGATATAACTACTAATCAGCTAGTAGACCTGATATAACTACTAATCAGCTAGTAGACCTGATATAACTACTAATCAGCTAACAGACCTGATATAACTACTAATCAGCTAGTAGACCTGATATAACTAACAGACCTGATATAACTAACAGACCTGATATAACTAACAGACCTGATATAACTAACAGACCTGATATAACTAACAGACCTGATATAACTAACAGACCTGATATAACTACTAATCAGCTAGTAGACCTGATATAACTACTAATCAGCTAGTAGACCTGATATAACTAACAGACCTGATATAACTAACAGACCTGATATAACTAACAGACCTGATATAACTACTAATCAGCTAGTAGACCTGATATAACTACTAATCAGCTAGTAGACCTGATATAACTAACAGACCTGATATAACTACTAATCAGCTAGTAGACCTGATATAACTAACAGACCTGATATAACTAACAGACCTGATATAACTAACAGACCTGATATAACTAACAGACCTGATATAACTAACAGACCTGATATAACTAACAGACCTGATATAACTACTAATCAGCTAGTAGACCTGATATAACTAGCAGACCTGATATAACTACTAATCAGCTAGTAGACCTGATATAACTAACAGACCTGATATAACTAACAGACCTGATATAACTAACAGACCTGATATAACTAACAGACCTGATATAACTACTAATCAGCTAGTAGACCTGATATAACTACTAATCAGCTAGTAGACCTGATATAACTAACAGACCTGATATAACTAACAGACCTGATATAACTAAATCAGACCTGATATAACTAACACTAATCAGCTAGTAGACCTGATATAACTAACAGACCTGATATAACTAACAGACCTGATATAACTACTAATCAGCTAGTAGACCTGATATAACTAACAGACCTGATATAACTAACAGACCTGATATAACTAACAGACCTGATATAACTACTAATCAGCTAGTAGACCTGATATAACTACTAATCAGCTAGTAGACCTGATATAACTAACAGACCTGATATAACTAACAGACCTGATATAACTAACAGACCTGATATAACTACTAATCAGCTAGTAGACCTGATATAACTAACAGACCTGATATAACTAACAGACCTGATATAACTACTAATCAGCTAGTAGACCTGATATAACTACTAATCAGCTAGTAGACCTGATATAACTACTAATCAGCTAGTAGACCTGATATAACTAACAGACCTGATATAACTAACAGACCTGATATAACTACTAATCAGCTAGTAGACCTGATATAACTAACAGACCTGATATAACTACTAATCAGCTAGTAGACCTGATATAACTACTAATCAGCTAGTAGACCTGATATAACTAACAGACCTGATATAACTAACAGACCTGATATAACTAACAGACCTGATATAACTACTAATCAGCTAGTAGACCTGATATAACTAACAGACCTGATATAACTAACAGACCTGATATAACTAACAGACCTGATATAACTAACAGACCTGATATAACTACTAATCAGCTAGTAGACCTGATATAACTAACAGACCTGATATAACTAACAGACCTGATATAACTACTAATCAGCTAGTAGACCTGATATAACTACTAATCAGCTAGTAGACCTGATATAACTAACAGACCTGATATAACTAACAGACCTGATATAACTAACAGACCTGATATAACTACTAATCAGCTAGTAGACCTGATATAACTACTAATCAGCTAGTAGACCTGATATAACTAACAGACCTGATATAACTAACAGACCTGATATAACTAACAGACCTGATATAACTACTAATCAGCTAGTAGACCTGATATAACTACTAATCAGCTAGTAGACCTGATATAACTAACAGACCTGATATAACTAACAGACCTGATATAACTAACAGACCTGATATAACTACTAATCAGCTAGTAGACCTGATATAACTAACAGACCTGATATAACTAACAGACCTGATATAACTACTAATCAGCTAGTAGACCTGATATAACTAACAGACCTGATATAACTAACAGACCTGATATAACTAACAGACCTGATATAACTACTAATCAGCTAGTAGACCTGATATAACTAACAGACCTGATATAACTACTAATCAGCTAGTAGACCTGATATAACTAGCAGACCTGATATAACTAACAGACCTGATATAACTAACAGACCTGATATAACTAACAGACCTGATATAACTACTAATCAGCTAGTAGACCTGATATAACTAACAGACCTGATATAACTACTAATCAGCTAGTAGACCTGATATAACTAACAGACCTGATATAACTACTAATCAGCTAGTAGACCTGATATAACTAACAGACCTGATATAACTAACAGACCTGATATAACTAACAGACCTGATATAACTACTAATCAGCTAGTAGACCTGATATAACTAGCAGACCTGATATAACTAACAGACCTGATATAACTAACAGACCTGATATAACTAACAGACCTGATATAACTACTAATCAGCTAGTAGACCTGATATAACTACTAATCAGCTAACAGACCTGATATAACTAACAGACCTGATATAACTAACAGACCTGATATAACTAACAGACCTGATATAACTACTAATCAGCTAACAGACCTGATATAACTACTAATCAGCTAACAGACCTGATATAACTACTAATCAGCTAGTAGACCTGATATAACTAACAGACCTGATATAACTAACAGACCTGATATAACTAACAGACCTGATATAACTACTAATCAGCTAGTAGACCTGATATAACTACTAATCAGCTAGTAGACCTGATATAACTACTAATCAGCTAACAACTGATATAACTAACAGACCTGATATAACTAACAGACCTGATATAACTAACAGACCTGATATAACTAACAGACCTGATATAACTAAATCAGCTAACAGACCTGATATAACTACTAATCAGCTAGTAGACCTGATATAACTACTAATCAGCTAGTAGACCTGATATAACTAACAGACCTGATATAACTAACAGACCTGATATAACTACTAATCAGCTAACAGACCTGATATAACTAACAGACCTGATATAACTAACAGACCTGATATAACTAACAGACCTGATATAACTACTAATCAGCTAACAGACCTGATATAACTAACAGACCTGATATAACTACTAATCAGCTAGTAGACCTGATATAACTAACAGACCTGATATAACTACTAATCAGCTAGTAGACCTGATATAACTAACAGACCTGATATAACTAACAGACCTGATATAACTAACAGACCTGATATAACTAACAGACCTGATATAACTAACAGACCTGATATAACTACTAATCAGCTAGTAGACCTGATATAACTACTAATCAGCTAGTAGACCTGATATAACTAACAGACCTGATATAACTAACAGACCTGATATAACAACAGACCTGATATAACTACTAATCAGCTAGTAGACCTGATATAACTAACAGACCTGATATAACTAACAGACCTGATATAACTAACAGACCTGATATAACTACTAATCAGCTAGTAGACCTGATATAACTAACAGACCTGATATAACTAACAGACCTGATATAACTAACAGACCTGATATAACTACTAATCAGCTAGTAGACCTGATATAACTAACAGACCTGATATAACTAACAGACCTGATATAACTAACAGACCTGATATAACTAACAGACCTGATATAACTACTAATCAGCTAACAGACCTGATATAACTACTAATCAGCTAGTAGACCTGATATAACTAACAGACCTGATATAACTAACAGACCTGATATAACTACTAATCAGCTAACAGACCTGATATAACTACTAATCAGCTAACAGACCTGATATAACTACTAATCAGCTAGTAGACCTGATATAACTAACAGACCTGATATAACTAACAGACCTGATATAAACAGACCTGAACAGACCTGATATAACTACTAATCAGCTAGTAGACCTGATATAACTAACAGACCTGATATAACTAACAGACCTGATATAACTACTAATCAGCTAGTAGACCTGATATAACTAACAGACCTGATATAACTAACAGACCTGATATAACTACTAATCAGCTAGTAGACCTGATATAACTAACAGACCTGATATAACTAACAGACCTGATATAACTAACAGACCTGATATAACTAACAGACCTGATATAACTACTAATCAGCTAGTAGACCTGATATAACTACTAATCAGCTAGTAGACCTGATATAACTAACAGACCTGATATAACTAACAGACCTGATATAACTACTAATCAGCTAGTAGACCTGATATAACTACTAATCAGCTAGTAGACCTGATATAACTAACAGACCTGATATAACTAACAGACCTGATATAACTAACAGACCTGATATAACTACTAATCAGCTAACAGACCTGATATAACTACTAATCAGCTAGTAGACCTGATATAACTACTAATCAGCTAGTAGACCTGATATAACTACTAATCAGCTAGTAGACCTGATATAACTAACAGACCTGATATAACTACTAATCAGCTAGCAGACCTGATATAACTACTAATCAGCTAGTAGACCTGATATAACTACTAATCAGCTAGTAGACCTGATATAACTAACAGACCTGATATAACTAACAGACCTGATATAACTAACAGACCTGATATAACTAACAGACCTGATATAACTACTAATCAGCTAGTAGACCTGATATAACTACTAATCAGCTAGTAGACCTGATATAACTAACAGACCTGATATAACTAACAGACCTGATATAACTACTAATCAGCTAGTAGACCTGATATAACTAACAGACCTGATATAACTAACAAACCTGATATAACTAACAGACCTGATATAACTAACAGACCTGATATAACTAACAGACCTGATATAACTAACAGACCTGATATAACTAACAGACCTGATATAACTACTAATCAGCTAGTAGACCTGATATAACTACTAATCAGCTAGTAGACCTGATATAACTAACAGACCTGATATAACTAACAGACCTGATATAACTAACAGACCTGATATAACTAACAGACCTGATATAACTACTAATCAGCTAGTAGACCTGATATAACTAACAGACCTGATATAACTACTAATCAGCTAGTAGACCTGATATAACTAACAGACCTGATATAACTACTAATCAGCTAGTAGACCTGATATAACTACTAATCAGCTAGTAGACCTGATATAACTAACAGACCTGATATAACTACTAATCAGCTAGCAGACCTGATATAACTAACAGACCTGATATAACTAACAGACCTGATATAACTAACAGACCTGATATAACTAACAGACCTGATATAACTACTAATCAGCTAGTAGACCTGATATAACTAACAGACCTGATATAACTAACAGACCTGATATAACTAACAGACCTGATATAACTACTAATCAGCTAGTAGACCTGATATAACTACTAATCAGCTAGTAGACCTGATATAACTAACAGACCTGATATAACTAACAGACCTGATATAACTAACAGACCTGATATAACTACTAATCAGCTAACAGACCTGATATAACTAACAGACCTGATATAACTACTAATCAGCTAGTAGACCTGATATAACTAACAGACCTGATTTAACTAACAGACCTGATATAACTAACAGACCTGATATAACTAACAGACCTGATATAACTACTAATCAGCTAGTAGACCTGATATAACTAACAGACCTGATATAACTAACAGACCTGATATAACTAACAGACCTGATATAACTAACAGACCTGATATAACTACTAATCAGCTAACAGACCTGATATAACTACTAATCAGCTAGTAGACCTGATATAACTACTAATCAGCTAGTAGACCTGATATAACTAACAGACCTGATATAACTACTAATCAGCTAGTAGACCTGATATAACTACTAATCAGCTAACAGACCTGATATAACTACTAATCAGCTAGTAGACCTGATATAACTACTAATCAGCTAACAGACCTGATATAACTACTAATCAGCTAGTAGACCTGATATAACTACTAATCAGCTAACAGACCTGATATAACTACTAATCAGCTAACAGACCTGATATAACTACTAATCAGCTAGTAGACCTGATATAACTACTAATCAGCTAACAGACCTGATATAACTACTAATCAGCTAGTACACCTGATATAACTACTAATCAGCTAACAGACCTGATATAACTACTAATCAGCTAGTAGACCTGATATAACTACTAATCAGCTAGTAGACCTGATATAACTAACAGACCTGATATAACTACTAATCAGCTAGTAGACCTGATATAACTACTAATCAGCTAGTAGACCTGATATAACTACTAATCAGCTAGTAGACCTGATATAACTAACAGACCTGATATAACTAACAGACCTGATATAACTACTAATCAGCTAGTAGACCTGATATAACTACTAATCAGCTAACAGACCTGATATAACTACTAATCAGCTAGTAGACCTGATATAACTACTAATCAGCTAGTAGACCTGATATAACTAACAGACCTGATATAACTACTAATCAGCTAGTAGACCTGATATAACTAACAGACCTGATATAACTACTAATCAGCTAGTAGACCTGATATAACTACTAATCAGCTAACAGACCTGATATAACTACTAATCAGCTAACAGACCTGATATAACTACTAATCAGCTAACAGACCTGATATAACTACTAATCAGCTAGTAGACCTGATATAACTAACAGACCTGATATAACTACTAATCAGCTAGTAGACCTGATATAACTACTAATCAGCTAGTAGACCTGATATAACTAACAGACCTGAATAACAGACCTGATATAACTATGATATAACTAACAGACCTGATATAACTACTAATCAGCTAGTAGACCTGATATAACTAACAGACCTGATATAACTACTAATCAGCTAGTAGACCTGATATAACTAACAGACCTGATATAACTAACAGACCTGATATAACTACTAATCAGCTAGTAGACCTGATATAACTACTAATCAGCTAGTAGACCTGATATAACTACTAATCAGCTAGTAGACCTGATATAACTAACAGACCTGATATAACTACTAATCAGCTAGTAGACCTGATATAACTACTAATCAGCTAGTAGACCTGATATAACTACTAATCAGCTAGTAGACCTGATATAACTAACAGACCTGATATAACTAACAGACCTGATATAACTACTAATCAGCTAGTAGACCTGATATAACTACTAATCAGCTAGCAGACCTGATATAACTAACAGACCTGATATAACTACTAATCAGCTAGTAGACCTGATATAACTACTAATCAGCTAGTAGACCTGATATAACTAACAGACCTGATATAACTAACAGACCTGATATAACTACTAATCAGCTAGTAGACCTGATATAACTAACAGACCTGATATAACTACTAATCAGCTAGTAGACCTGATATAACTAACAGACCTGATATAACTACTAATCAGCTAGTAGACCTGATATAACTACTAATCAGCTAGTAGACCTGATATAACTAACAGACCTGATATAACTAACAGACCTGATATAACTAACAGACCTGATATAACTACTAATCAGCTAGTAGACCTGATATAACTACTAATCAGCTAGTAGACCTGATATAACTACTAATCAGCTAGTAGACCTGATATAACTAACAGACCTGATATAACTAACAGACCTGATATAACTAACAGACCTGATATAACTACTAATCAGCTAGCAGACCTGATATAACTAACAGACCTGATATAACTAACAGACCTGATATAACTACTAATCAGCTAGTAGACCTGATATAACTACTAATCAGCTAGTAGACCTGATATAACTAACAGACCTGATATAACTAACAGACCTGATATAACTAACAGACCTGATATAACTACTAATCAGCTAGTAGACCTGATATAACTACTAATCAGCTAACAGACCTGATATAACTAACAGACCTGATATAACTAACAGACCTGATATAACTAACAGACCTGATATAACTACTAATCAGCTAGTAGACCTGATATAACTAACAGACCTGATATAACTAACAGACCTGATATAACTAACAGACCTGATATAACTAACAGACCTGATATAACTAACAGACCTGATATAACTACTAATCAGCTAGTAGACCTGATATAACTAACAGACCTGATATAACTAACAGACCTGATATAACTACTAATCAGCTAGTAGACCTGATATAACTACTAATCAGCTAGTAGACCTGATATAACTAACAGACCTGATATAACTACTAATCAGCTAGTAGACCTGATATAACTAACAGACCTGATATAACTAACAGACCTGATATAACTAACAGACCTGAATAACACTAATCAGCTAGTAGACCTGATATAACTACTAATCAGCTAGTAGACCTGATATAACTAACAGACCTGATATAACTAACAGACCTGATATAACTACTAATCAGCTAGTAGACCTGATATAACTACTAATCAGCTAGTAGACCTGATATAACTAACAGACCTGATATAACTAACAGACCTGATATAACTAACAGACCTGATATAACTAACAGACCTGATATAACTACTAATCAGCTAACAGACCTGATATAACTACTAATCAGCTAACAGACCTGATATAACTACTAATCAGCTAACAGACCTGATATAACTACTAATCAGCTAGTAGACCTGATATAACTAACAGACCTGATATAACTAACAGACCTGATATAACTAACAGACCTGATATATCTACAAATCAGACTACAAATCAAAATATATTTCATATTTGAGATTTTTCAAAGTATCCAACCTTTGCCTTGATGACAGTGTTTCACACTTTTGGCATTCTCTCAACCAGCTTCACCTGGAATGCTTTTACAACAGTCTTGAAGGAGTTCCCATATATGTTTTTCCTTCACTCTGTGGTCCAACTCATCTAAAACCATCTCAATTGGGTTGAGGTCGGGTGATTGTGGAGGCCAGGTCATCTGATGCAGCATCATCACTCTCCTTCTTGGTAAAATAGCCCGTACACAGCCTCGAGGTGTGTTGGCTCATTGTCCTGTTGAAAAACAAATGATAGTCCCACTAAGCGCAAACCAGATGGGATGGCGTATCACTGCAGAATGCTGTGGTAGCCATGCTGGTTAAGTGTGCCTTGAACTCTAAATAAATCACAGACAGTGTCACCAGTAAAGCACCCCCACACCATAACACCTCCTCCTCCATGCTTCACGTTGGGAACCACACATGCAGAGATTATCTGTTCACCTACTCTGCATCTCACAAAGACACGGCGGTTGGAGCGAAAAAATCTCAAATTTGGGCTCATCAGAGCAAAGGACAGATTTCCACCGGTCTAATGTCCATTGCTCATTTTTCTTGGCCCAAGCAAGTCTCTTCTTAATATTGGTGTCCTTTAGTAGTGGTTTCTTTGCATCAATTCAACCATGAAGGCCTGATTCGCACAGTCTCCTCTGAACTGTTGATGTTGAGATGGGTCTGTTACTTGAACTCTGTGAAGCATTTATTTGGGCTGCAATTTCTGAGGCTGGTAACTCTAATGAACTTATCCTCTGCAGCAGAGATAACTCTGGGTCTTTCCTTTCCTGTGGCGGTCCTAAAGAGATGCCAGTTTCATCATAGCGCATTATGGTTTTATGCTAAGTCCTTGAAATTTTCCATATTGACGGACCTTCATGTCTTAAAGTAATGATGTACTGTTGCTTCTTCTCTGAGAGTCGGGAAGCAAGTTCAGGGAGTGAGTGTTTTAATAAATAAACGCAACATAAAACAAAACAAGAAACACGAACAACGTACAGAATTAACATTGCAGCAGAAACAATCATGCCCGGGAAAGGAACCAAAATGATATACAGTTGTAGTGAGAAGTTTACATACACCTTTCGCCAAATACATTTCAACTCAGTTTTTCACAATTCCTGACACTTAATCCCAGTAAAAATTCCCTGTCTTGGGTCAGTTAGGATCATCACTTTATTTTAAGAATGTGAAATGTCAGAATAATTTAGATTTAACATTTACATTTAAGATTTAGAGAATTTATTTGCATTCACCTTATGACATCCAGTGGGACAGTCACTTAACAATAGTGCATCTAAAACTTATTGAGAGGGATTACTTAACCTATCCTAGGTATTCCTTAAAGAGGTGGGGTTTCAGGTGTCTCCGGAAGGTGGTGATTGACATCACATTGTTCCACCATTGGGGGGCCAGGGCAGCGAACAGTTTTGACTGGGCTGAGCGGGAGCTGTACTTAGTTGAGAGAATGATTTATTTCATCTTTAATTTCTTTCATCACATTCCCAGTGGGTCATAAGTTTACATACACTCAATTAGTATTTGGTAGCATTGCTTTTAAATTGTTTAACTTGGGTCAAATGTTTCGGGTAGCCTTCCACAAGCTTCCCTCAACAAGTTGGGTGAATTATGGCCCATTCCTTTGGCCAAACAGTTCTATTTTTGTTTCATCAGACCAGAGGACATTTCTCCAAAAAGTATGATCTTTGTCCCCATGTGCAGTTGCAAACCTTAGTCTGGCTTTTTAATGGCGGTTTTGGAGCAGTGACTTCTTCCTTGCTTCCTTTCAGGTTATGTTGATGTAGGACTCGCTTTACTGTGGAGGTCCTTTGCTGTTGATCTGGGATTTATTTGCACTTTTCGCACCAAAGTACATTTATCTCTAGGAGAGAGATCGCGTCTCCTTCCTGAGTGGTATGACGGCGACGGGGTCTCACGGTGTTTATACTTGAATGTGGTACCTTCAGGTGTTTGGAAATTGCTCCCAAGGATGAAACAGACTTTTTCTCAGGTCTTGGCTGATTTCTTTTGATTTTCCCATGATGCCAAGCAAAGAGACACTGAGTTTGAAGGTAGGCCTTGAAATACATCCACAGGTACACCTCCAATTGACTCAAATGATGTCAATTAGCCTATCAGAAACTTCTAAAGCCATGACATTTTCTGGAATTTTCCAAGCTGTTTAAAGGCACAGTCAACTTAGTGTATGTAAACTTCTGACCCACTGGAATTGTGATACAGTGAATTATAAGTGAAATAATTTGTCTGTAAACAATTGCTGAAAAAACGACTTGTGTCAAGCACAAAGTAGATGTCCTAACCAACCAAAACTACAGTTTGTTAACAGATTTTATACACAAGAACACACATAGTCAGGAACATTGACCTGTGAACAGACAGTCTTGCTGTGGCTAAAGGGATTGTTTCTTCAGACATACATGAACATGTTTTACTACATTTCAGATCATGGCCTTGATTCATATTTTGATTTATTTATATGTGCAGTGCCTTCGGAAATTATTCAGACCCCTTCACGTTTTCCACATTTATTATGTTACAGCCTCATTCTAAAAAATAATTTCCTCAGCGATCTACACACAATACTCCATTATGACATCACAATCCTCCATAATGACATCACAATACCACATTACGGGGTATTGTGATGTCATTATGGGGTATTGTGATGTCATTATGGGGTATTGTGATGTCATTATGGTGAAGATCGATGAGGGGAACAAGCAATTGAATCCATTTTAGAATAAGGCTGTAACGTAAAACAAAATGTGAAAAAAGTTAAGGGGTTTGAATACTTTCCGAATGCCACTGAATATATATTTTTTGCTATGTTCCTTTATTATCTTCCCCTAACCCTACCATCCCTTCCCTAACCCTACCATCCCTTCCCTAACCCTACCATCCCTTCCCTAACCGTACCATCCCTTCCCTAACCCTACCATCCCTTCCCTAACTCTACCATCCATTCCCTAACCCTACCATCCCTTCCCTAACCCTACCATCCCTTCCCTAACCCTACCATCCCTTCCCTAACCCTACCATCCATTCCCTAACCCTACCATCCCTCCCCTAACCCCTAACCCTACCATCCCTTCCCTAATCCTACCATCCCTTCCCTAAACCTACCATCCCTTCCCTAACCCTACCATCCCTTCCCTAACCCTACCATCCCTTCCCTAACCCTACCATCCATTCCCTAACCCTACCATCCCTTCCCTAACCCTACCATCCCTTCCCTAACCCTACCATCCCTTCCCTAACCCTACCATCCCTTCCTTAACCCCTAACCCTACCATCCCTTCCCTAACCCCTAACCCTACCATCCCTTCCCTAACCCCTAACCCTACCATCCCTTCCCTAACCCCTAACCCTACCATCCATTCCCTAACCCCTAACCCTACCATCCCTTCCCTAACCCTACCATCCCTTCCCTAACCCCTAACCCTACCATCCCTTCCCTAACCCCTAACCCTACCATCCCTTCCCTAACCCCTAACCCTACCATCCCTTCCCTAACCCTACCATCCCTTCCCTAACCCTACCATCCCTTCCCTAACCCTACCATCCCTTCCCTAACCCTACCATCCATTCCCTAACCCTACCATCCCTTCCCTAACCCTACCATCCCTTCCCTAACCCTACCATCCCTTCCCTAACCCTACCATCCCTTCCCTTCCCTAACCCTACCATCCCTTCCCTTCCCTAACCCTACCATCCCTTCCCTAACCCTACCATCCCTTCCCTAACCCTAGCATCCCTTCCCTAACCCTACCATCCCTTCCCTAACCCTAACATCCATTCCCTAACCCTACCATCCCTTCCCTAACCCTACCATCCCTTCCCTAACCCTACCATCCATTCCCTAACCCTACCATCCATTCCCTAACCCTACCATCCCTTCCCTAACCCTACCATCCATTCCCTAACCCTACCATCCCTTCCCTTCCCTAACCCTACCATCCCTTCCCTAACCCTAACATCCATTCCCTAACCCTACCATCCATTCCCTAACCCTACCATCCCTTCCCTAACCCTACCATCCCTTCCCTAACCCTACCATCCCTTCCCTAACCCTACCATCCATTCCCTAACCCTACCATCCCTTCCCTAAACCTACCATCCCTTCCCTAACCCTACCATCCATTCCCTAACCCTACCATCCCTTCCCTAACCCTACCATCCCTTCCCTAACCCTACCATCCCTTCCTTAACCCTACCATCCCTTCCCTAACCCTACCATCCCTTCCCTAACCCTACCATCCTTTCCCTAACCCTACCATCCCTTCCCTAACCCCTAACCCTACCATCCCTTCCCTAACCCCTAACCCTACCATCCCTTCCCTAACCCCTAACCCTACCATCCCTTCCCTAACCCCTAACCCTACCATCCCTTCCCTAACCCTACCATCCCTTCCCTAACCCTACCATCCCTTCCCTAACCCCTAACCCTACCATCCCTTCCCTAACCCCTAACCCTACCATCCCTTCCCTAACCCTACCATCCCTTCCCTAACCCTACCATCCCTTCCCTAACCCTACCATCCCTTCCCTAACCCTACCATCCCTTCCCTAACACTACCATCCCTTCCCTAACCCTACCATCCATTCCCTAACCCTACCATCCCTTCCCTAACCCTACCATCCCTTCCCTAACCCTACCATCCATTCCCTAACCCTACCATCCATTCCCTAACCCTACCATCCCTTCCCTAACCCTACCATCCATTCCCTAACCCTACCATCCATTCCCTAACCCTACCATCCCTTCCCTAACCCTACCATCCCTTCCCTAACCCTACCATCCCTTCCCTTCCCTAACCCTAACATCCATTCCCTAACCCTACCATCCATTCCCTAACCCTACCATCCATTCCCTAACCCTACCATCCCTTCCCTAAACCTACCATCCCTTCCCTAACCCTACCATCCCTTCCCTAACCCTACCATCCCTTCCCTAACCCTACCATCCCTTCCCTAACCCTACCATCCCTTCCCTAACTCTACCATCCCTTCCCTAACCCTACCATCCATTCCCTAACCCTACCATCCCTCCCCTAACCCCTAACCCTACCATCCCTTCCCTAACCCTACCATCCATTCCCTAACCCTACCATCCCTTCCCTAACTCTACCATCCCTTCCCTAACCCTACCATCCATTCCCTAACCCTACCATCCCTTCCCTAACCCTACCATCCCTTCCCTAACCCTACCATCCATTCCCTAACCCTACCATCCCTTCCCTAACCCTACCATCCCTTCCCTAACCCTACCATCCCTTCCCTAACCCCTAACCCTACCATCCCTTCCCTAACCCTACCATCCCTTCCCTAACCCTACCATCCCTTCCCTAACTCTACCATCCCTTCCCTAACCCTACCATCCATTCCCTAACCCTACCATCCCTCCCCTAACCCCTAACCCTACCATCCCTTCCCTAACCCTACCATCCATTCCCTAACCCTACCATCCCTTCCCTAACTCTACCATCCCTTCCCTAACCCTACCATCCATTCCCTAACCCTACCATCCCTTCCCTAACCCTACCATCCCTTCCCTAACTCTACCATCCCTTCCCCAACCCTACCATCCCTTCCCCAACCCTACCATCCCTTCCCTAACCCTACCATCCCTTCCCTAACCCTACCATCCCTTCCCTAACTCTACCATCCCTTCCCTAACCCTACCATCCCTTCCCTAACCCTACCATCCCTTCCCTAACCCTACCATCCTTCCTCTAATGGGAGTAAACTAATGGACAACAATACTTATGCTTCTACTTCCAGCTTATACATACTATATACATTTCATGGACACAATCTATTTTACAATAGTTATCTTTAGTTTGTTTTTAGTCCCATTCAGCTCCATTCAACCCCTCCCATCTATCTCTCAACACCATCCAGTCCCATCCTTCAGCTCCATTCAACCCCTCCCATCTATCTCTGAACACCATCCAGTCCTTCAGCTCCCTCAACCCCTCCCATCTATCTCTGAACACCATCCAGTCCCATCCTCCAGATCCATTCAGCCCCTCCCATCTATCTCTGAACACCATCCAGTCCTTCAGCTCCTCTCAACTCCTCCCATCTATCTCTGAACACCATCCAGTCCCACCCTTCAGCTCCATTCAGCCCCTCCCATCTATCTCTCAACACCATCCAGTCCCATCCTCCAGCTCCATTCAGCCCCTCCCATCTATCTCTGAACACCATCCAGTCCTTCAGCTCCTCTCAACTCCTCCCATCTATCTCTGAACACCATCCAGTCCCACCCTTCAGCTCCATTCAGCCCCTCCCATCTATCTCTCAACACCATCCAGTCCCATCCTCCAGCTCCATTCAGCCCCTCCCATCTATCTCTCAACACCATCCAGTCCCACCCTTCAGCTCAATTCAGCCCCTCCCATCTATCTCTGAACACCATCCTGTCCCTTCAGCTCCATTCAGCCCCTCCCATCTATCTCTCAACACCATCCAGTTTTGATATTTGCCATATATTTTTCCACTGTGATGTTTCACAAAAGTTCCGAACCTTTCTATTCTCAAAATTCCTACAGATTGTAAATTAAAGATAAACATTTTTGCTAAAAGTATCATTATATTATTGATGGATTGACTATGATTTTTTTTTAAATCACCCAATAGTGCTATTTACAGAGTTAACTCCAGGTAAATGTTGCAATTCTTCAGCCGTTCCTAAACCTGCGACCAAAACCTACATAATTACCAAAACAAATGATCTAATGATTCTGTCTCTTTGCAGCAACATCTGCAGAGCTGAGATGGTTGTATCTCCCCATATTATATATTTATATATATATATATATACAGTGCCTTGTGAAAGTATTCGGCCCCCTTGAACTTTGCGACCTTTTGCCACATTTCAGGCTTCAAACATAAAGATATAAAACTGTATTTTTTTGTGAAGAATCAACAACAAGTGGGACACAATCATGAAGTGGAACGTCATTTATTGGATATTTCAAACTTTTTTAACAAATCAAAAACTGAAAAATTGGGCGTGCAAAATTATTCAGCCCCTTTAAGTTAATACTTTGTAGCGCCACCTTTTGCTGCGATTACAGCTGTAAGTCGCTTGGGGTATGTCTCTATCAGTTTTGCACATCGAGAGACTGACATTTTTTCCCATTCCTCCTTGCAAAACAGCTCGAGCTCAGTGAGGTTGGATGGAGAGCATTTGTGAACAGCAGTTTTCAGTTCTTTCCACAGATTCTCGATTGGATTCAGGTCTGGACTTTGACTTGGCCATTCTAACACCTGGATATGTGTATTTTTGAACCATTCCATTGTAGATTTTGCTTTATGTTTTGGATCATTGTCTTGTTGGAAGACAAATCTCCGTCCCAGTCTCAGGTCTGTTGCAGACTCCATCAGGTTTTCCTGCGCCGACAGAGATGGCCGCCTCGCTTCGCGGTCCTAGGAAACTATGCAGTTTTTTGTTTTTTTTACGTGTTATTTCTTACACTAGTACCCCAGGTCATCTTAGGTTTCATTACATACAGTCAAGAAGAACTACTGAATATAAGATCAGCGTCAACTCACCATCAGTACGACCAAGAATATGTTTTCCGCGACGCGGATCCCGTGTTCTGCCTTACAAACAGGACAACGGAATGGATCGCATGCAGCGACCCAAGAAAACTACTCCGAAAAAGAGGGAAACGAGGCGGTCTTCTGGTCAGACTCCGAAAAAGGGCACATCGCGCACCACTCCCCAGCATTCTTCTTGCCAATGTCCAAGGTGGACGAAATCCGAGCAAGGGTGGCATTCCAGAGGGACATCAGAGACTGCAACGTTCTCTGCTTCACGGAAACATGGCTCACTGGAGAGACGCTATCCGATGCGGTGCAGCCAACGGGTTTCTCCACGCATCGCGCCGACAGAAACAAACATCTTTCTGGTAAGAAGAGTGGCGGGGGCGTATGCCTCATGACTATCGAGACATGGTGTGATGAAGGAAACATACAGGAACTCCTTCTGTTCACCTGATTTAGAATTCCTCACAATCAAATGTAGACCGCATTATCTTCCAAGAGAATTCTCTTCGATTATAATCACAGCCGTATATATCCCCCCCCAAGCGGACACATCGATGGCTCTGAACAAACTTTATTTAACTCTTTGCAAACTGGAAACCATTTATCCAGAGGCTGCATTCATTGTAGCTGGGGATTTTAACAAAGCTAATCTGAAAACAAGACTCCCTAAATTTAATCAGCATATCGATTGCGCAACCAGGGGTGGTAAAACCTTGGATCATTGTTACTCTAACTTCCGCGACGCATATAAGGCCCTGCCCCGCCCCGCCCCCCTTTCGGAAAAGCTGACCACGACTCCATTTTGCTGATCCCTGCCTACAGGCAGAAACTAAAACAAGAGGCTCCCACGCTGAGGTCTGTCCAACGCTGGTCAGACCAAGCTGTCTCCACACTCCAAGACTGCTTCCATCACGTGGACTGGGACATGTTTTGTATTGCGTCAGATAAAAATATTGACGAATACGCTGATTCGGTGTGCGAGTTCATTAGAACGTGCGTCGAAGATGTCGTTCCCATAGCAACGATAAAAACATTCCCTAACCAGAAACCGTGGATTGATGGCAGCATTCGCGTGAAACTGAAAGCGCGAACCACTGCTTTTAATCAGGGCAAGGTGACCGGAAACATGACAGAATATAAACAATGCAGCTATTCCCTCCGCAAGGCTATTAAACAAGCTAAGCGTCAGTACAGAGACAAAGTGGAATCTCAATTCAATGGCTCAGACACAAGAGGCATGTGGCAGGGTCTACAGTCAATCACGGACTACAAGAAGAAACCCAGCCCAGTCAAGGACCAGGATGTCTTGCTCCCAGGCAGACTAAATAACTTTTTTGCCCGCTTTGAGGACAATACAGTGCCACTGACACGGCCTGCAACGAAAACATGCGGTCTCTCCTTCACTGCAGCCGAGGTGAGTAAGACATTTAAACGTGTTAACCCTCGCAAGGCTGCAGGCTCAGACGGCATCCCCAGCCGCGCCCTCAGAGCATGCGCAGACCAGCTGGCCGGTGTGTTTACGGACATATTCAATCAATCCCTATACCAGTCTGCTGTTCCCACATGCTTCAAGAGGGCCACCATTGTTCCTGTTCCCAAGAAAGCTAAGGTAACTGAGCTAAACGACTACCGCCCGTAGCACTCACTTCCGTCATCATGAAGTGCTTTGAGAGACTAGTCAAGGACCATATCACCTCCACCCTACCTGACACCCTAGACCCACTCCAATTTGCTTACCGCCCAAATAGGTCCACAGACGATGCAATCTCAACCACACTGCACACTGCCCTAACCCACCTGGACAAGAGGAATACCTATGTGAGAATGCTGTTCATCGACTACAGCTCGGCATTCAACACCATAGTACCCTCCATGCTCGTCATCAAGCTCGAGACCCTGGGTCTCGACCCCGCCCTGTGCAACTGGGTACTGGACTTCCTGACGGGCCGCCCCCAGGTGGTGAGGGTAGGCAACATCATCTCCTCCCCGCTGATCCTCAACACGGGGGGCCCCACAAGGGTGCGTTCTGAGCCCTCTCCTGTACTCCCTGTTCACCCACGACTGCGTGGCCATGCACGCCTCCAACTCAATCATCAAGTTTGCGGACGACACAACAGTGATAGGCTTGATTACCAACAACGACGAGACGGCCTACAGGGAGGAGGTGAGGACCCTCGGAGTGTGGTGTCAGGAAAATAACCTCACACTCAACGTCAACAAAACTAAGGAGATGATTGTGGACTTCAGGAAACAGCAGAGGGAACACCCCCCCTATCCACATCGATGGAACAGTAGTGGAGAGGGTAGCAAGTTTTAAGTTCCTCGGCATACACATCACAGACAAACTGAATTGGTCCACTCACACTGACAGCGTCGTGAAGAAGGCGCAGCAGCGCCTCTTCAACCTCAGGAGGCTGAAGAAATTTGGCTTGTCACCAAAAGCACTCACAAACTTCTACAGATGCACAATCGAGAGCATCCTGGCGGGCTGTATCACCGCCTGGTACGGCAACTGCTCCGCCCTCAACCGTAAGGCTCTCCAGAGGGTAGTGAGGTCTGCACAACGCATCACCGGGGGCAAACTACCTGCCCTCCAGGACACCTACACCACCCGATGTTACAGGAAGGCCATAAAGATCATCAAGGACATCAACCACCCGAACCACTGCCTGTTCACCCCGCTATCATCCAGAAGGCGAGGTCAGTACAGGTGCATCAAAGCTGGGACCGAGAGACTGAAAAACAGCTTCTATCTCAAGGCCATCAGACTGTTAAACAGCCACCACTAACATTGAGTGGCTGCTGCCAACACACTGTCATTGACACTGACCCAACTCCAGCCACTTTAATAATGGGAATTGATGGGAAATTATGTAAATATATCACTAGCCACTTTAAACAATGCTACCTTATATAATGTTACTTACCCTACATTATTAATCTCATATGCATACGTATATACTGTACTCTACATCATCGACTGCATCCTTATGTAATACATGTATCACTAGCCACTTTAACTATGCCACTTTGTTTACTTTGTCTACATACTCATCTCATATGTATATACTGTACTCGATACCATCTACTGTATGCTGCTCTGTACCATCACTCATTCATATATCCTTATGTACATATTCTTTATCCCCTTACACTGTGTATAAGACAGTAGTTTTGGAATTGTTAGTTAGATTACTTGTTGGTTATCACTGCATTGTCGGAACTAGAAGCACAAGCATTTCGCTACACTCGCATTAACATCTGCTAACCATGTGTATGTGACAAATACAATTTGATTTGATTTGATTTGATTTGATTCCAGAATGGTCCTGTATTTGGCTCCATCCATCTTCCCATCAATTTTAACCATCTTCCCTGTCCCTGCTGAAGAAAAGCAGGCCCAAACCATGATGCTGCCACCACCATGTTTGACAGTGGGGATGGTGTGTTCAGGGTGATGAGCTATGTTGCTTTTACGCCAAACATAACGTTTTGCATTGTTGCCAAAAAGTTCAATTTTGGTTTCATCTGACCAGAGCACCTTCTTCCACATGTTTGGTGTGTCTCCCAGGTGGCTTGTGGCAAACTTTAAACAACACTTTTTATGGATATCTTTAAGAAATGTCTTTCTTCTTGCCACTCTTCCATAAAGGCCAGATTTGTGCAATATACGACTGATTGTTGTCCTATGGACAGAGTCTCCCACCTCAGCTGTAGATCTCTGCAGTTCATCCAGAGTGATCATGGGCCTCTTGGCTGCATCTCTGATCAGTCTTCTCCTTGTATGAGCTGAAGGTTTAGAGGGATGGCCAGGTCTTGGTAGATTTGCAGCGGTCTGATACTCCTTCCATTTCAATATTATCGCTTGCACAGTGCTCCTTGGGATGTTTAAAGCTTGGGAAATCTTTTTGTATCCAAATCCGTCTTTAAACTTCTTCACAACACTATCTCGGACCTGCCTGGTGTGTTCCTTGTTCTTCATGATGCTCTCTGCGCTTTTAACGGACCTCTGAGACTATCACAGTGCAGGTGCATTTATACGGATACTTGATTACACACAGGTGGATTGTATTTATCATCATTAGTCATTTAGGTCAACATTGGATCATTCAGAGATCCTCACTGAACTTCTGGAGAGAGTTTGCTGCACTGAAAGTAAAGGGGCTGAATAATTTTGCACGCCCAATTTTTCAGTTTTTGATTTGTTAAAAAAGTTTGAAATATCCAATAAATGTCGGTCCACTTCATGATTGTGTCCCACTTGTTGTTGATTCTTCACAAAAAAATACAGTTTTATATCTTTATGTTTGAAGCCTGAAATGTGGCAAAAGGTCGCAAAGTTCAAGGGGGCCGAATACTTTCGCAAGGCACTGTATATATATATATATATATATATATATATATATATATATATATATATATATATGTATATATATCACTTTCCATTGGTTGCAATAATTTTTTATAATAATTTAAAGGGATGATGGTTCCTGTACAGGAACCAAATCAGCGGAAATTTCAGAGTGCCACCTATAGTACTCGATAAAACTCAAACTTTCATTAAAACACACACGCAAGATACTCAATTAAAGCTACACTCGTTGTGAATCTAGCCAACATGTCAGATTTGTAAAATGCTTTTCAGCGAAAGCATGAGAAGCTATTATCTGATAGCATGCACCCCCCGAAATACCTGAACGAGACCTAAACAAAATATTTTGCGTTAGCCGGCGCTACACAAAACGCAGAAATAAAATATAAAACATTCATTACCTTTGACGAGTTTCTTTGTTGGCACTCCTATATGTCCCATAAACATCACAATTGGGTCTTTTTCCCGATTAAATCCGTCATTGTATACCCAAAATGTCATTTTATGAAGGCCGGTCTGATCCAGGAAAATTCACCTTTATAAGACGCAACGTCACTTATTAAAATTAAAAAAGTTGCCTATAAATTTTTACAAATCACTTCAAACTACTTTTGTAAACGAACTTTAGGTATTAATAAACGTTAATAATCGATCAAATTGATCACGGGGTGATCTGTATTCGATAGCATCAAGTCTTGAAATCATCGTCCATTTTTCACTTTCATAACTTCCTCTGGTGCGCCCCAAGACAGGAAGTGCCTATACGTCATCTCACCAAGGATAAACCAGCCATGAAATGCCAGTACTGGCGACATCGGGTGGAAGCTATAGGCATTGTAATCGGAACCTCATCTATTTTCTATCGCCTTAGACAATACATTGACTGGCGGATGAATATTGTTTTTGTGTTTTTGGTGAACAGTTTTCCCAGGGATTTTTACTCCTAAACACGTTCTGTTATAGCCACAGTCACGATTTAACCAGTTTTAGAGACTTCAGAGTGTTTTCTATACACACATACTTATCATATGCATATACTATATTCCTGGCATGAGTAGCAGGACTTTGAAATGTTGCGTGATTTTTAACAAAAAGCTGAGAAAAGTTGTGAAAATTTGCATCATCCCTAACAGGTTTTAAATCAAATTGAAAATCTCTTTCAGTTTTGAATCCGGTGTTGTTCTGAGTGATTGCAGTTGTGTTACATTTTAGAGCATACCCTTGAATCAAGTTATATGGCCAATATACCACGGCTAAGGGCTGTGTCCAGGCACTTGTCACGCTGAAGAACAACCCTTAGTCATGGTATATTGGCCATATACCATACACCCTCGTGCCTTATTGCTTAGTTAAAGTTTTAACTCATTTTAGAGCATGGCCTTATTCAATTGACCCACAACTGCCTTTAATACTACGTTTGAACCCAAAGTGAATTGATTTAGGCCTATATACATTTGAAAAGAGATTTGATTTAGGCCTATATACATTTGAAAAGAGATTTGATTTAGGCCTATATACGTTTGAAAAGAGATTTGATTTAGGCCTATATACATTTGAAAAGAGATTTGATTTAGGCCTATATACAGCAAGTAGCCTAGTGGTTAGAGTGTTGGGCCAGTAACTGAAAGTTTGCTAGATCGAATCTCTGAGCTGACAAAGAAAAAATCTGTCGTTCTACCCCTGAACAAGGCAGTTAATTACCCACTGTTCCTAGGCTGTCATTGTAAATAAGAATTTGTTCTTATCTGACTTACCTAGTTAAATTAAAAAATATATATATACAATTGAAAAGAGAACTGACTAAGGCCTATATACATTTGAATATACATCAATAGAAAAGTATATTTAATGTGCATTGTGAGGACCACCACACTGAAACACACACATGCCTTTGTAGATCTATTCCCTTTTTTCATCTAGTGGATCTATTTAGTGATGTATTCCCTTTCTTCATCTGGATCTATTTAGTGATCTATTCCCTTTCTTCATCTAGTGGATCTATTTAGTGATCTATTCCTTTTTTCATCTAGTGGATCTATTCCCTTTCTTCATCTAGTGGATCTATTTAGTGATGTATTCCCTTCATCGAGTGGATCTATTCCCTTCCTTCATCTAGTGGATCTATTTAGTGATGTATTCCCTTTCTTCATCTAGTGGATCTATTTAGTGATCTATTCCCTTCATCTAGTGGATCTATTTAGTGATCTATTCCTTTTTTCATCTAGTGGATCTATTTACTGATGTATTCCCTTTCTTCATCTAGTGGATCTATTTAGTGATGTATTCCCTTCATCTAGTGGATCTATTTAGTGATCTATTCCCTTCATCTAGTGGATCTATTTAGTGATGTATTCCCTTCATCTAGTGGATCTATTTAGTGATGTATTCCCTTCATCTAGTGGATCTATTTAGTGATCTATTCCCTTTCTTCATCTAGTGGATCTATTTAGTGATGTATTCCCTTCATTTAGTGATCTATTCCCTTTCTTCATCTAGTGGATCTATTTAGTGATTTATTCCCTTCATCTAGTGGATCTATTTAGTGATCTATTCCCTTTCTTCATCTAGTGGATCTATTTAGTGATGTATTCCCTTCATCTAGTGGATCTATTTAGTGATCTATTCCCTTTCTTCATCTAGTGGATCTATTTAGTGATCTATTCCCTTTCTTCATCTAGTGGATCTATTTAGTGATCTACTCCCTTCATCTAGTGGATCTATTTAGTGATCTATTCCCTTCATCTAGTGGATCTATTTAGTGAATTATTCCTTTTTTTCATCTAGTGGATCTATTCCCTTTCTTCATCTAGTGGATCTATTTAGTGATCTATTCCCTTCATCTAGTGGATCTATTTAGTGATCTATTCCTTTTTTTTCATCTAGTGGATCTATTTAGTGATCTATTCCCTTACTTCATCTATTGGATCTTTTTAGTGATCTATTCCCTTTCTTCATCTAGTGGATCTATTTAATGATCTATTCCCTTCATCTAGTGGATCTATTTAGTGATATATTCCCTTCATCTAGTGGATCTATTTAGTGATCTATTCCTTTTTTTCATCTAGTGGATCTATTCCCTTTCTTCATCTAGTGGATCTATTTAGTGATCTATTCCCTTCATATAGTGGATCTATTTAGTGATCTATTCCTTTTTTTCATCTAGTGGATCTATTTAGTGATCTATTCCCTTCATCTAGTGGATCTATTTAGTGATCTATTCTTTTTTTTCATCTAGTGGATCTATTTAGTGATCTATTCCCTTACTTCATCTAGTGGATCTATTTAGTGATCTATTCCCTTACTTCATCTAGTGGATCTATTTAGTGATCTATTCCCTTCATCTAGTGGATCTATTTAGTGATCTATTCCTTTTTTTCATCTAGTGGATCTATTTAGTGATCTATTCCTTTTTTCATCTAGTGGATCTATTTAGTGATCTATTCCCTTACTTCATCTAGTGGATCTATTTAGTGATCTATTCCCTTTCTTCATCTAGTGGATTTATTCCCTTTCTTCATCTAGTGGATCTATTCCCTTTCTTCATCTAGTGGATCTATTTAGTGATCTATTCCCTTTCTTCATCTAGTGGATCTATTTAGTGATCTATTCCTTTTCTTCATCTAGTGGATCTATTCCCTTTCTTCATCTAGTGGATCTATTTAGTGATCTATTCCCTTCCTTCATCTAGTGGAACTATTCCCTTCTTCATCTAGTGGATCTATTTAGTGATCTATTTTTTACTTCATCTAGTGGATTTATTCCCTTTCTTCATCTAGTGAATCTATTCCCTTTCTTCATCTAGTGGATCTATTTAGTGATCTATTCCCATCCTTCATCTAGTGAATCTATTCCCTTTCTTCATCTAGTGGATCTATTTAGTGATCTATTCCTATCCTTCATCTAGTGAATCTATTCCCTTTCTTCATCTAGTGGATCTATTTAGTGATCTATTCCCATCCTTCATCTAGTGAATCTATTCCCTTTCTTCATCTAGTGGATCTATTTAGTGATCTATTCCTGTTCTTCATCTAGTGAATCTATTCCCTCTCTACATCTAGTGGATCTATTTAGTGATCTATTCCTTTTCTTCATCTAGTGAATCTATTCCCTTTCTTCATCTAGTGGATCTATTTAGTGATCTATTCCCATCCTTCATCTAGTGCATCTATGCCCTTACTTCATCTAGTGGATCTATTTAGTGATCTATTCTCTTTCTTCCCAGAAGCTCACAACGCGCTACAACATTTCTCCTGTAAGATGCTGACTCCTCGACACTGCACTGGAACCTGCTCCTTCAAACCTCCTCTTCTACCACCTTAGTCCTTTCCCACAGTCCGCCGTGGAGCCCCGTCAGTCTGGAAAGCAAGACTACTACCACCCTAGTCCCTTCCCACAGTCCGCCATGGAGCCCCGTCAGTCTGGAAAGCAAGGATACTTCTACCCACAGGACTACCACCACCCGAAGACTACTATCGCCCCAAAGACTACTACCGTCCGTCAGTCTGGAAAGCAAGGATACTTCTACCCACAGGACTACCACCACCCGAAGACTACTATCGCCCCAAAGACTACTACCGCCCCCAAGACTACTACCACCCCCAAGACTACTACCGCCCCCAAGACTACTACCGCCCCCAAGACTACTACCGCCCACAAGACTACTACCACCCCCAAGACTACTACCGCCCCCAAGACTACTACCGCCCCCAAGACTACTACCGCCCCCAAGACTACTACCACCCCCAAGAATACTACCACCCCCAAGACTACTACCGCCCCCATGACTACTACCGCCCACAAGACTACTACCACCCCCAAGACTACTACCACCCCCAAGACTACTACCACCCCCAAGACTACTACCACCCGAAGACTACTACCACCCCAAAGACTACTACCACCCCCAAGACTACTACCACCCCCAAGACTACTACCACCCCCAAGACTACTACCACCCCCAAGACTACTACCACCCCAAAGACTACTACCACCCCCAAGACTACTACCACCCAAAGACTACTACCACCCCCAAGACTACTACCACCCCCAAGACTACTACCACCCCAAAGACTACTACCACCCCCAAGACTACTACCACCCAAAGACTACTACCGCCCCCGCCCACAAGACTACTACCACCCCCAAGACTACTACCACCCAAAGACTACTACCGCCCCCAAGACTACTACCACCCCCAAGACTACTACCACCCAAAGACTACTACCGCCCCCAAGACTACTACCACCCCCAAGACTACTACCACCCAAAGACTACTACCGCCCCGCCCACAAGACTACTACCACCCCCAAGACTACTACCACCCCCAAGACTACTACCGCCCCCAAGACTACTACCACCCCCAAGACTACTACCACCCCCAAGACTACTACCACCCCCAAGACTACTATTACCCCCAAGACTACTACCACCCCAAAGACTACTACCACCCCCAAGACTACTACCACCCCCAAGATTACTACCACCCCAAGACTACTACCACCCAAAGACTACTACCACCCCCAAGACTACTACCACCCCCAAGACTACTATTACCCCCAAGACTACTACCACCCCAAAGACTACTACCACCCCCAAGACTACTACCACCCCCAAGACTACTACCACCCCAAGACTACTACCACCCAAAGACTACTACCACCCCCAAGACTATTACCACCCCCAAGACTACTACCAACCCCAGGACTACTACCACCCCCAAGACTACTACCGCCCCCAAGACTACTACCGCCCCCAAGACTACTACCACCCCCAAGACTACTACCACCCCAAGACTACTACTGCCCGCAAGACTACTACCACCCCCAAGACTACTACCACCCCCAGGACTACTACCACCCCCAAGACTACTACCAACCCCAGGACTACTACCGCCCCCAAGACTACTACCGCCCCCAAGACTACTACCGCCCCCAAAGACTACTATCAACCCAGGACTACTACCACCCCTAAGACTACTACCACCCCCAAGACTACTACCGCCCCCAAGACTACTACCGCCCCCAAGACTACTACCACCCCCAAGACTACTACCACCCCCAAGACTACTACCACCCCCAAGACTACTATTACCCCCAAGACTACTACCACCCCCAAGACTACTACCACCCCCAAGACTACTACCACCCCCAAGACTACTACTGCCCACAAGACTACTACCACCCCCAAGACTACTACCACCCCCAAGACTACTACCACCCCCAAGACTACTACTGCCCACAAGACTACTACCACCCCCAAGACTACTACCACCCCCAAGACTACTACCACCCCCAAGACTACTACCAACCCCAGGACTACTACCACCCCCAAGACTACTACCGCACCCAAGACTACTACCACCCCCAAGACTACTACTGCCCACAAGACTACTACCGCCCACAAGACTACTACCACCCAAAGACTACTACCACCCCCAAGACTACTACCACCCAAAGACTACTACTGCCCACAAGACTACTACCACCCCCAAGACTACTACCACCCAAAGACTACTACTGCCCACAAGACTACTACCACCCAAAGACTACTACCGCCCACAAGACTACTACCACCCCCAAGAATACTACCACCCCCAAGACTACTACCACCCCCAAGACTACTACCGCCCCCAAGACTACTACCGCCCCCAAGACTACTACTGCCCACAAGACTACTACCACCCCCAAGACTACTACCACCCCAAGACTACTACCACCCCAAGACTACTACTGCCCACAAGACTACTACCCACCCCCAAGACTACTACCACCCCAAGACTACTACCACCCCAAAGACTACTACCACCCCCAAGACTACTACCACCCCCAAGACTACTACCACCCCAAAGACTACTACCACCCCCAAGACTACTACTGCCCACAAGACTACTACCACCCCCAAGAATACTACCACCCCCAAGACTACTACCACCCCCAAGACTACTACCACCCCAAAGACTACTACCACCCACAAGACTACCCACCCCCAAGAATACTACCACCCCCAAGACTACTACCACCCCCAAGACTACTACCACCCCAAAGACTACTACCACCCCCAAGACTACTACCACCCCAAAGACTACTACCACCCCCAAGACTACTACTGCCCACAAGACTACTACCACCCCCAAGAATACTACCACCCCAAAGACTACTACCACCCCCAAGACTACTACTGCCCACAAGACTACTACCACCCCCAAGACTACTACCACCCAAAGACTACTACCAAGACTACTACCACCCCCAAGAATACTACCACCCCAAGACTACTACCACCCAAAGACTACTACCGCCCCCAAGACTACTACTGCCCACAAGACTACTACCACCCCCAAGACTACTACCGCCCCCAAGACTACTACCGCCCCCAAGACTACTACTGCCCACAAGACTACTACCACCCCCAAGACTACTACCACCCCAAAGACTACTACCACCCCCAAGACTACTACTGCCCACAAGACTACTACCACCCCCAAGACTACTACCGCCCCCAAGACTACTACTGCCCACAAGACTACTACCACCCCCAAGACTACTACCGCCCCCAAGACTACTACCGCCCCCAAGACTACTACCACCCCCAAGACTACTACCGCCCCCAAGACTACTACCACCCCCAAGACTACTACTGCCCACAAGACTACTACCACCCCCAAGACTACTACTGCCCAAAGACTACTACCACCCCCAAGACTACTACCGCCCCCAAGACTACTACTGACAAGACTACTACCACCCCCAAGACTACTACCACCCCCAAGACTACTACCACCCCAAGACTACTACTGCCCACAAGACTACTACCACCCCCAAGACTACTACCGCCCCCAAGACTACTACTGCCCACAAGACTACTACCACCCCCAAGACTACTACCACCCCCAAGACTACTACCACCCCCAAGACTACTACCGCCCCCAAGACTACTACCACCCCCAAGACTACTACCGCCCCCAGGACTACTACCACCCCTAAGACTACTACCACCCCCAAGACTACTACCGCCCCAAAGACTACAGACCAACCTGAAGACTACAGCTGCCTAAATACGAAAGAGGAAGTGTCTGAGTTAGGGTAGCACATTTCCAGTGACTTTCCCCAAAATTCCAAGGTTCTCCAGTAATCCCGGTTGGATTATTCCTGGATTACCTGATTTCCTGGATTCCATCCTGATTCCATCAATCTTCCAAACGGGATCTCTGGAAATGCTGGGTATTTTGGGAAATAATTTTGCAACCCTTGTCTGAGTAATGATCTAGGATCAGCTTCGCATTTTAGATCAAGATACATAATATTATTATGAACATGGACTGACCTGATCCTAGATCAGCACTGCTACTCAGATGCTTTGTGACTTTTAATGACTGGACATGGACGGACCTGATCCTAGATCAGCACTGCTACTCAGATGCTTTGTGACTTTTAATGACTGGACATGGACGGACCTGATCCTAGATCAGCACTGCTACTCAGATGCTTTCTGACTTTTAATGACTGGACATGGACAGACCTGATCCTAGATCAGCATTGTCACTGGTCTGTAATTAACGATAACATATTGGGGGGCGTGTCAATTCAGACTCAATGTATAATTTATATAAAATTATAAAACACCACATCAAATACATTTTTATTTATACCATAACTTTTATTAAGCATTTATATATATATATATATATATTTAGAGGCAAAGTGCAATGAATCTGTATCCTGTGATAGTTGTTAGTCAAATGTCTTTATGGAAGTATTATGTTATTATTTGAATGTGCGTAGTTTACGTTTTGATTTCATTTCTTAACGTTGTTTATTCATTACCACGGTTTGCTCTTTGTTCATCCCACAACTTTCTATTCTCTCGATGTAATGCACTTTAAACTTTAAACCCCTAAATGACTTCAATGTGTAATAAAATACCTTGTTTGGGATTCTCACGCTGATATTTTCGTGAAATAATAACATAACACAATATCACGGATGTGTTATAACGATTGAACTTACACAAATGCACTGGTAATAGTGGGGCTATAGCTTGTCATAGTGGTGACATACTGGTAATAGTGGTGCTATAGCTTGTCATAGTGGTGACATACTGGTAATAGTGGTGCTATAGCTTGTCATAGTGGTGACATACTGGTAATAGTGGTGCTATAGCTTGTCATAGTGGTGACATACTGGTAATAGTGGTGCTATAGCTTGTCATAGTGGTGACAGACCGGTAATAGTGGACCTATAGCTTGTCATAGTGGTGACATACTGGTAATAGTGGTGCTATAGCTTGTCATAGTGGTGACAGACCGGTAATAGTGGACCTATAGCTTGTCATAGTGGAGACAGACTGGTAATAGTGGGGCTATTGATTGATATACAGACTACAGTCTATTGATTTATATATAGGCTACATACAGTTTATTGATTTATATATAGGCTACAGTCTATTGATTTATGTGGTGTGAGAACGCCATCTTCTGGTCAATTGTGAGAGCAAGACATTTCACTGTGGCCCGTTCCTGCTGACTATCAGGCAGTGTGGCTGTTACTGAGTAAATGAGTGAGTGAGTGATACATGGGCAGGGAAGATTAGGGCCGGAAGGGTGTGTATGTGTTGAGCACAGTGTTGAGAGAGAGAGAGAGAGAGAGAGAGAGAGAGAGAGAGAGAGAGAGAGAGAGAGAGAGAGAGAGAGAGAGAGAGAGAGAGAGAGAGAGAGAGAGAGAGAGAGAGAGAGAGAGAGACAGAGAGACAGAGAGAGAGAGAGAGAGAGAGAGAGAGAGAGAGAGAGAGAGAGAGAGAGAGAGAGAGAGAGAGAGAGAGAGAGAGAGAGAGAGAGAGAGAGAGAGAGAGAGAGAGAGAGAGAGAGAGAGAGACAGAGAGAGAGAGAGAGAGAGAGAGAGAGAGACAGACAGAGAGAGAGAGAGAGACAGAGAGAGAGACAGAGAGAGAGAGAGACAGAGGGAGACAGAGGAGAGAGAGAGACAGAGACAGAGAGAGACAGAGAGAGAGACAGAGAGAGAGAGAGAGAGAGAGAGAGAGAGAGAGAGAGAGAGAGAGAGAGAGAGAGAGAGAGAGAGAGAGAGAGAGAGAGAGAGAGAGAGAGAGAGAGAGAGAGAGAGAGAGAGAGAGAGAGAGAGAGAGAGAGAGAGACAGAGAGAGAGAGAGGGAGAGAGAGGGAGAGAGACAGAGACAGAGAGAGACAGAGAGAGAGAGAGAGAGAGAGACAGAGACAGAGAGAGAGAGAGACAGAGAGACAGAGAGACAGAGACAGAGAGAGAGAGAGAGAGAGAGAGAGAGAGAGAGGAGAGAGAGGGAGAGAGACAGAGACAGAGAGAGAGAGAGAGAGAGAGAGAGAGAGACAGAGACAGAGAGAGAGAGAGACAGAGAGACAGAGACAGAGAGAGAGACAGAGAGAGAGAGAGAGCGCTGCAGCAGGCAGTCATGATCATGACTTATTCAATGGACAGCCCCATTTTTTATTTTTACCAGGCAAGTCAGTTAAGAACAAATTCTTATTTTCAATGACGGCCTGGGAACACTGGGCTACCCTGCCGCCCCATCAAGTGGATCCTCCTGGATGATGTATTTTAGGAGCGTGTGGTAAGCAGCCTGAAACCTATTGCAGTAGCCATTGCACGGATTGTGGGAGACAATGTCATCCTGTCTGATGTTCAGACTCTGCTTACAGATGTAAGAGAAGTAATCAGTACTGCCCTGCCCACCTCACTGTTTCTCCAAGCAAACTGCAGTTCTGAAATCCTTCAAAAAGCGAAGACTTCTGCCTGAAGCCCAAGTATGCTGGCAAGATAACAGATAAATAACATTTAAAAAAGAGCATCCTGTCTGGTGCAGAGATCAACAAGGCCCACAGTGTCATCACTACCGTGTTTCGCCACCGTGGCCTGGATGAGGGCAAGGTTCTTGGCAGTCTGGCGAAGTACACTTCAGAGCAAGGGCTTTGGGATGGAGATGCAATATGGCAGTCGTGCCAACATATCTCATCAGCCACCTGGTGGAAGGGACTTTGTGGAACTGAGGCTCTTTCCCCTGTTGCCTCCATCATCATCCTCCAAATCCCACCGACATCAGCCGCCTCAGAGCGTAACTGGTCCTTGTTTGCCGCAACAGGCTGACCAATACAAGTTTTGAAAATTTGGTGGCCATCTGGAAATATTGTAGGCTTTTTGAGCCTGACAACGAGCCATCCTCAACAAGGTTGGAAAGTGACAGTGAAGATGAGGCCTCAGAGTCTGATGTTCAAGAGGTGGACATTGAGGAGGTCCAGGGAGAAGACATGGATGCCTGAGAGCAAGACAACCAAAGCTTTAGTTTGTAAACTATCATTTTACTGATGTAAGTTGAAAATATTTTTGGGGAGATGCTATGAATCATTCAATATTCCCTTTGGTTGTTCAGTGAAATGATCCATTGTGAAGAGTCAACTCATTTAATTAAAGTTACATTTGTAACTAAATAGTTTTTTTTCTTCTATTGGAAAGATTTAATCATTTGCAATTAAGAATTAAGAATGTGCACCACCCTATGAGACCCCGGTCACAGCCAGTTGCGACACAGCCTGGGATCAACCCGGGTCTGTAGTGACACCTCAAGCACTGCTATGCAGTGGCTGTAGACCCCTGCGCCACTCGGAAGGACCCTGGCATGTAAGGACAAGGTGACTTTTATCAATATATTCGCCTGTATTTACCCCTCCCCCTTCCCAAAAAATGAAACCCTAATCAGATGCTTTCACAAAGAACTACAAATGCCATGATGATCTGGACATGACTGTCGAATGGAGGCAAGGGTAAGAATCTCTGGATTAACTATCTAATGTTAGCTAAATGTAGTAACGAATAAATTGGCAACATTTCTTTAAAATGGACAATTCTGTGAACTGTCTTGTGCAAGTTTAAATTGACACTACTTGTTAATAAAGGTGTCAGCGAGAGATGACGCGCAAGGAGCATGCTGGGATTTGTAGTTTTGCATGACGTCTACTTTGCTCCCAATTAGCATTTTCGAATCTGAGAGTAAATAAGAGATGAATTTATTGATAAACGTCACCTTGTCTGAAGAGAGATTTACATGGTTATCAAAACGGCACGCCAGGGTAAGCCTACATGAAACATAGCCCTTGTGGGAAGTGTTTCTAAAATCCCCTACGGGTGAAGAAAATGTATGGTAGAAAAAAACGATTGAAAACAGTCAAGAGATAAATGGTTTCATTGGTAGTAAGACACCACCACTGTGGGGCTCTATTTGCTGTAGATTGTCATCTTCTGTATTAGATAAATGTGGCAAATCGTAGCTTGCTGCTAAAAAAACAAACAATTTTGGACTAGTTTTCAGTTATTTGTGGGCTGGTTTTGAGTGGTCATTGATATCTATACATGT
This sequence comes from Oncorhynchus gorbuscha, assembly GCF_021184085.1. Classification (NCBI taxonomy): domain Eukaryota; kingdom Metazoa; phylum Chordata; class Actinopteri; order Salmoniformes; family Salmonidae; genus Oncorhynchus; species Oncorhynchus gorbuscha. The sequence continues at coordinate 4,050,487 of NC_060178.1, read as the reverse complement.
GTTTGACCTGGAGGGGGCTGGCAACCCTGATCACGCATGCGCTAAAAGTTACAAGATGGCGGAGAGTGCGCAACTGAAGGTAAAGCGTATCCCGAAATAATAACACAAAAAAAACTAAAATAAAATGACGTATTTATGTAGTAAACTAATCTCCGCGGGTTACATATAGTTGAAATCGAATTTATTTTGATGATTTACTTGATTTGTTGTAGGGAATTAATTTAATTTGTGTACGAAAACGGTACAGTGGAAGTCGTAAGCTCATATTGTTATTGTTAGCTGATAGCTAACGTTATGTGGTGAATAGATTAGACTGGTAGTTATGTTGGTTAATAGATCAGACTGGTAGTTATGTGGTGAATAGATTAGACTGGTAGTTATGTTGGTTAATAGATTAGACTGGTAGTTATGTTGGTTAATAGATCAGACTGGTAGTTATGTTGGTGAATAGATCAGACTGGTAGTTATGTTGGTTAATAGATCAGACTGGTAGTTATGTTGGTTAATAGATCAGACTGGTAGTTATGTTGGTGAATAGATCAGACTGGTAGTTATGTTGGTTAATAGATCAGACTGGTAGTTATGTTGGTTAATAGATCAGACTGGTAGTTATGTTGGTTAATAGATCAGACTGGTAGTTATGTTGGTGAATAGATCAGACTGGTAGTTATGTGGTGAATAGATTAGACTGGTAGTTATGTGGTTAATAGATCAGACTGGTAGTTATGTTGGTTAATAGATCAGACTGGTAGTTATGTTGGTGAATAGATCAGACTGGTAGTTATGTTGGTTAATAGATCAGACTGGTAGTTATGTTGGTTAATAGATCAGACTGGTAGTTATGTTGGTTAATAGATCAGACTGGTAGTTATGTTGGTGAATAGATCAGACTGGTAGTTATGTTGGTTAATAGATCAGACTGGTAGTTATGTTGGTTAATAGATTAGACTGGTAGTTATGTTGGTTAATAGATCAGACTGGTAGTTATGTGGTGAATAGATTAGACTGGTAGTTATGTGGTTAATAGATCAGACTGGTAGTTATGTTAGTGAATAGATCAGACTGGTAGTTATGTTGGTTAATAGATCAGACTGGTGGTTATGTTGGTGAATAGATTAGACTGGTAGTTATGTTGGTGAATAAATCAGACTGGTAGTTATGTTGGTTAATAGATCAGACTGGTAGTTATGTGGTTAATAGATCAGACTGGTAGGGTTAATAGATCAGACTGGTAGTTATGTTGGTGAATAGATCAGACTGGTAGTTATGTTGGTGAATAGATCAGACTGGTAGTTATGTTGGTTAATAGATCAGACTGGTAGTTATGTTGGTTAATAGATCAGACTGGTAGTTATGTTGGTGAATAGATTAGACTGGTAGTTATGTTGGTGAATAAATCAGACTGGTAGTTATGTTGGTTAATAGATCAGACTGGTGGTTATGTGGTTAATAGATCAGACTGGTAGGGTTAATAGATCAGACTGGTAGTTATGTTGGTGAATAGATCAGACTGGTAGTTATGTTGGTGAATAGATCAGACTGGTAGTTATGTTGGTTAATAGATCAGACTGGTAGTTATGTTGGTTAATAGATCAGACTGGTAGTTATGTTGGTGAATAGATTAGACTGGTAGTTATGTTGGTGAATAAATCAGACTGGTAGTTATGTTGGTTAATAGATCAGACTGGTAGTTATGTGGTTAATAGATCAGACTGGTAGGGTTAATAGATCAGACTGGTAGTTATGTTGGTTAATAGATCAGACTGGTAGTTATGTTGGTTAATAGATCAGACTGGTAGTTATGTGGTGAATAGATTAGACTGGTAGTTATGTTGGTTAATAGATCAGACTGGTAGGGTTAATAGATCAGACTGGTAGTTATGTTGGTTAATAGATCAGACTGGTAGTTATGTTGGTTAATAGATCAGACTGGTAGTTATGTGGTTAATCGATCAGACTGGTAATTATGTTGGTTAATCGATCAGACTGGTAGTTATGTTGGTGAATAGATCAGACTGGTAGTTATGTTGGTTAATAGATCAGACTGGTAGTTATGTTGGTTAATAGATCAGACTGGTAGTTATGTTGGTTAATAGATCAGACTGGTAGTTATGTTGGTTAATAGATCAGACTGGTAGTTATGTTGGTGAATAGATCAGACTGGTAGTTATGTTGGTTAATAGATCAGACTGGTAGTTATGTTGGTTAATAGATCAGACTGGTAGTTATGTTGGTTAATAGATCAGACTGGTAGTTATGTGGTTAATAGATCAGACTGGTAGTTATGTTGGTGAATAGATTAGACTGGTAGTTATGTGGTTAATAGATCAGACTGGTAGTTATGTGGTTAATAGATCAGACTGGTAGGGTTAATAGATCAGACTGGTAGTTATGTTGGTTAATAGATCAGACTGGTAGTTATGTTGGTTAATAGATCAGACTGGTAGTTATGTGGTTAATCGATCAGACTGGTAATTATGTTGGTTAATCGATCAGACTGGTAGTTATGTTGGTGAATAGATCAGACTGGTAGTTATGTTGGTTAATAGATCAGACTGGTAGTTATGTTGGTTAATAGATCAGACTGGTAGTTATGTTGGTTAATAGATCAGACTGGTAGTTATGTTGGTTAATAGATCAGACTGGTAGTTATGTTGGTGAATAGATCAGACTGGTAGTTATGTTGGTTAATAGATCAGACTGGTAGTTATGTTGGTTAATAGATCAGACTGGTAGTTATGTTGGTTAATAGATCAGACTGGTAGTTATGTGGTTAATAGATCAGACTGGTAGTTATGTTGGTGAATAGATTAGACTGGTAGTTATGTGGTTAATAGATCAGACTGGTAGTTATGTGGTTAATAGATCAGACTGGTAGTTATGTGGTTAATAGATCAGACTGGTAGTTATGTTGGTTAATAGATCAGACTGGTAGTTATGTGGTGAATAGATTAGACTGGTAGTTATGTTGGTGAATAGATCAGACTGGTAGTTATGTTGGTTAATAGATCAGACTGGTAGTTATGTGGTTAATAGATCAGACTGGTAGTTATGTGGTGAATAGATTAGACTGGTAGTTATGTTGGTTAATAGATCAGACTGGTAGTTATGTGGTTAATAGATCAGACTGGTAGTTATGTGGTTAATAGATCAGACTGGTAGTTATGTTGGTTAATAGATCAGACTGGTAGTTATGTTGGTTAATAGATCAGACTGGTAGTTATGTTGGTTAATAGATCAGACTGGTAGTTATGTGGTTAATAGATCAGACTGGTAGTTATGTGGTTAATAGATCAGACTGGTAGTTATGTTGGTTAATAGATCAGACTGGTAGTTATGTTGGTTAATAGATCAGACTGGTAGTTATGTTGGTTAATAGATCAGACTGGTAGGGTTAATAGATCAGACTGGTAGTTATGTTGGTTAATAGATCAGACTGGTAGTTATGTTGGTTAATAGATCAGACTGGTAGGGTTAATAGATCAGACTGGTAGTTATGTTGGTTAATAGATCAGACTGGTAGTTATGTTGGTTAATAGATCAGACTGGTAGGGTTAATAGATCAGACTGGTAGTTATGTTGCTTAATAGATCAGACTGGTAGTTATGTTGGTTAATAGATCAGACTGGTAGTTATGTTGGTTAATAGATCAGACTGGTAGTTATGTGGTTAATAGATCAGACTGGTAGTTATGTTGGTTAATAGATCAGACTGGTAGTTATGTGGTTAATAGATCAGACTGGTAGTTATGTTGGTTAATAGATCAGACTGGTAGTTATGTTGGTGAATAGATCAGACTGGTAGTTATGTTGGTTAATAGATCAGACTGGTAGTTATGTTGGTGAATAGATCAGACTGGTAGTTATGTTGGTTAATAGATCAGACTGGTAGTTATGTTGGTTAATAGATCAGACTGGTAGTTATGTTGGTTAATAGATCAGACTGGTAGTTATGTTGGTTAATAGATCAGACTGGTAGTTATGTTGGTTAATAGATCAGACTGGTAGTTATGTTGGTTAATAGATCAGACTGGTAGTTATGTGGTGAATAGATTAGACTGGTAGTTATGTTGGTGAATAGATCAGACTGGTAGTTATGTTGGTTAATAGATCAGACTGGTAGTTATGTGGTTAATAGATCAGACTGGTAGTTATGTGGTGAATAGATTAGACTGGTAGTTATGTTGGTTAATAGATCAGACTGGTAGTTATGTGGTTAATAGATCAGACTGGTAGTTATGTGGTTAATAGATCAGACTGGTAGTTATGTTGGTTAATAGATCAGACTGGTAGTTATGTTGGTTAATAGATCAGACTGGTAGTTATGTTGGTTAATAGATCAGACTGGTAGTTATGTGGTTAATAGATCAGACTGGTAGTTATGTGGTTAATAGATCAGACTGGTAGTTATGTTGGTTAATAGATCAGACTGGTAGTTATGTTGGTTAATAGATCAGACTGGTAGTTATGTTGGTTAATAGATCAGACTGGTAGGGTTAATAGATCAGACTGGTAGTTATGTTGGTTAATAGATCAGACTGGTAGTTATGTTGGTTAATAGATCAGACTGGTAGGGTTAATAGATCAGACTGGTAGTTATGTTGGTTAATAGATCAGACTGGTAGTTATGTTGGTTAATAGATCAGACTGGTAGGGTTAATAGATCAGACTGGTAGTTATGTTGCTTAATAGATCAGACTGGTAGTTATGTTGGTTAATAGATCAGACTGGTAGTTATGTTGGTTAATAGATCAGACTGGTAGTTATGGTTAATAGATCAGACTGGTAGTTATGTTGGTTAATAGATCAGACTGGTAGTTATGTGGTTAATAGATCAGACTGGTAGTTATGTTGGTTAATAGATCAGACTGGTAGTTATGTTGGTGAATAGATCAGACTGGTAGTTATGTTGGTTAATAGATCAGACTGGTAGTTATGTTGGTGAATAGATCAGACTGGTAGTTATGTTGGTTAATAGATCAGACTGGTAGTTATGTTGGTTAATAGATCAGACTGGTAGTTATGTTGGTTAATAGATCAGACTGGTAGTTATGTTGGTTAATAGATCAGACTGGTAGTTATGTTGGTTAATAGATCAGACTGGTAGTTATGTGGTTAATAGATCAGACTGGTAGTTATGTGGTTAATAGATCAGACTGGTAGTTATGTTGGTTAATAGATCAGACTGGTAGTTATGTTGGTTAATAGATCAGACTGGTAGTTATGTTGGTGAATAGATCAGACTGGTAGTTATGTTGGTTAATAGATCAGACTGGTAGTTATGTTGGTTAATAGATCAGACTGGTAGTTATGTGGTTAATAGATCAGACTGGTAGTTATGTTGGTGAATAGATCAGACTGGTAGTTATGTTGGTGAATAGATCAGACTGGTAGTTATGTTGGTTAATAGATCAGACTGGTTGTTAATATATTACCAGAACCTTGTTATACTTACCAGAACCTTGTTATACTTACCAGAACCCTGTTATACTCACCAGAACCCTGTTATACTTGCCAGAACCTTGTTATACTTGCCAGAACCTTGTTATACTTACCAGAACCTTGTTATACTTACCAGAACCTTGTTATACTTGCCATAACCTTGTTATTCTTACCAGAACTGTGTTATACTTGCCAGAACCGTGTTATACTTACCAGAACCTTGTTGTACTTAACATAAAATTTTAATACTTACCAGAACCCTGTTTTACTTGCCAGAAACCTTGTTATACTTACCAGAACCCTATTATACTTGCCAGAACCTTGTTATACTTACCAGAAACCTTGTTATACTTACCAGAACCCTGTTATACTCACCAGAACCCTGTTATACTTGCCAGAACCTTGTTATACTTGCCAGAACCTTGTTATACTTATCAGAACCCTGTTATACTCACCATAACCTTGTTATACTTACCAGAACCCTTGTTATACTTGCCAGAACCTTGTTATACTTGCTAGAACCTTGTTATACTTGCCAGAACCTTGTTATACTTGCCAGAACCTTGTTATACTCACCAGAACCCTGTTATACTTACCAGAACCCGTGCTATACTCACCAGAACCTTGTTATACTTGCCAGAACCTTGTTATACTTGCCAGAACCTTGTTATACTTGCCAGAACCTTGTTATACTTACCAGATCCCTGTTATACTCACCAGAACCTTGTTATACTTACCAGAACCTGTTATACTCACCAGAACCTTGTTATACTTGCCAGAACCTTGTTATACTTGCCAGAACCTTGTTATACTTGCCAGAACCTTGTTATACTTACCAGATCCCTGTTATACTCACCAGAACCTTGTTATACTTGCCAGAACCTTGTTATACTTGCCAGAACCTTGTTATACTTGCCAGAACCTTGTTATACTCACCAGAACCTTGTTATACTTGCCAGAACCTTGTTATACTTGTCAGAACCTTGTTAGAACCTTGTTATACTTGCCAGAACCTTGTTATACTTGCCAGAACCTTGTTATACTTGCCAGAACAGTGTTATACTTGCTAGAACCTTGTTATACTTACCATAACCCTGTTATTCTTACCAGAACCTTGTTATACTTACCATAACCCTGTTATACTTGCCAGAACCTTGTTATTCTTGCCAGAACCTTGTTATTCTTGCCAGAACCTTGGTATACGCACCAGAACCCTGTTATACTCACCAGAACCCTGTTATACTTACCAGAACCCGTGCTATACTTACCAGAAACCTTGCTATACTAACCAGAACACTGTTATACTTACCAGAACCCTGTTATACTTACCAGAACATTGTTATACTAACCAGAACCTTGTTTTACTTTACAGAACATTTGAATATTTACCAGAACCCCATTTTACTTACCAGAACCCTGTAATACTCACCAGGACCCTGTTATACTTACCAGAACTCCCTAGAAAGGCCAGAACCTAGGAATAAACCTAGAGAGGAACCAGGCTCTGTGGGATGGCCAGTCCTCTTCTCGCTGTGCCGGTTGGAGATTATAAACCTAGAGAGGAACCAGGCTATGAGGGATGGCCAGTCCTCTTCTCGCTGTGCCGGGTGGAGATTATAACAGAACATGGCCAATATGTTCAAATGTTCATAAATGACCAGCAGGGTCAAATAATAATAATCACAGTAGTTGTCGAGGGTGCAGCAAGTCAGCACCTCATGAGTAAATGTCAGTTGGCTTGATGTATCAGTGTGATAAATGAAATTGGAGTACAGTTACCTAAATTAGCTAACTACAGTCTGACCGGGAGAATTAGCCTGGGCCAGACAGCCCTGAAGATTTGTAGCTAACTAGCTAGCTGATACCTTCCAGTTGAATTTGCTAATTTTCTCTCTCCCGCGTTTAGCAGTTGGCTAAGTGGCTAATAGCTGCTTAGCTAGCTAATTACGAGATTGACATTAAAAATATGGTTATTACAAGTGTGGGTGTGTCAAAAAAGGTAGCTAGCTATCACGGTTAGCCATTAGCAAGCTAATATTTAGCCAAAACATTTAGCAAACTATTATGCAGAATGTGCCCGTTTTGAAATTCTTTCTTTCTCTAAAGTCTAGGTTGAAGATAGGGCTTCTGATCCCTGTAATCCCACCCATCTGTAGTTCACCAGGGACTTCTCATCCTGTTTCCCTGTAATCCCACCCATCTGTAGTTCACCAGGGGCTTCTGATCCCTGTAATCCCACCCATCTGTAGTTCACCAGGGGCTTCTGATCCCTGTAATCCCACCCATCTGTAGTTCACCAGGGGCTTCTGATCCCTGTAATCCCACCCATCTGTAGTTCACCAGGGGCTTCTGATCCCTGTAATCCCACCCATCTGTAGTTCATCGTATGTGTGCTCAGGGCCTTACTATCCATAAAGCCAGAGTCTTCGAGGATAAGATACTGTTTTATTAACCCCTACTCTAAAATGCGTTATGTGTCTGGGCCCTGATCTCTGGAGTCTGGCCTGAATCCCCCTGATTCACAAACTGTCTCTGCTACTCTAAGATGCGTTATGGGTCTGGGCCCTGATCTCTGGAGTCTGGCCTGAATCCCCCTGATTCACAAACTGTCTCTGCTACTCTAAAGTGTCTAGTTAAAAGAGTAGTTCACTATTTTACAATTTGATGTTAGATGGTTCCTCAACCTGAAATGTAGTCTATGGGGCCAAGAGAAACTGAACCACAGATTTTGTTTTCTATAAACAGACATTAAACTTCAGGTAACTTTAGCCACTGCTTAATGAAAGCATAAATGGATGTGATGGGGAATTTTTTGTTGAAATCAACTCCATATTTGGTTCGATCTTTGCGTCAAGGTGACTTTGTCCATTTTTAAAACACGCCTCATCACATCTATGTTTTTAGCTAGCGGTGGCTAAAGTTAGCTTTATGGCTGTTCATTGGGGGCCAATCATCTATGTTTTTAGCTAGCGGTGGCTAAAGTTAGCTTTACGGCTGTTTATTGGGGGCCAATCAACAGTTGCTACATCTATGTTTTTAGCTAGCGGTGGTTAAGTTAGCTCAAGGTTAATGGCTGTTTATTGGGGGCCAATCAACAGTTGCTACATCTATGTTTTTAGCTAGCGGTGGCTAAAGTTAGCTTTATGGCTGTTTATGGGGGGCCAATCAACAGTTGCTACATCTATGTTTTTAGCTAGCGGTGGCTAAAGTTAGCTCAAGGTTAATGGCTGTTTATGGGGGGCCAATCAACAGTTGCTATATCTATGTTTTTATCTGCCGGTAGCTAAAGTTAGCTCAAGGTTAATGGCTGGCCAATCAGTAGTTGCTATGTCTATTTTTGGACTTAGTAACTATGAACCCATTTGATTCCCAAACGGAATCTGTTATGGATATATTTTATTTTATATTTTCTGCAGAAAGCTTCTTCTTTTCTTTTGTGACTCTTTATTTTTTAAATTTATTTAACGAGGCGGTTAAGAACAAATTCTTATTTTCAATTTGTACCTCGTCACCTTGGGGATTTGAACTTGCAACCTTTCGGCTGCTAGTCCAACGCTCTAACCTACGCTGCCCCCCCCCCCCCCCCCCGACTCCAGTGTAGTAACTTTATTTCATACAATTTGGGAACATGGGTTTTATGTAAATAAATGCTTAATCCTTATTATTGTTTAGAGTATTAGATCCCAATGAATCTACGGTTATCTTTTCTTCCATTCATCATTAACTATCTGATTCAAATACAAAGTGTTAGAGTTGGTCAGGGTGGGGCTGACTGATTTGCTTTTTAGTGCCCAATGCAATTATACTTTGCAATCAACAACATTTAAAACATAATAATATGAGGCTCCTTCTACGCTGTCTAAGTAGCATCCTGTCCTGACTAGCTGTCTACCAGTCCTCTGAGGTAGTAGGGAGGAACCCATAGCATCCTGTCCTGACTGTTTACCACTGAGGAATGCAGAGCCATTGAAGAGGATCAACAGCCTGATCAACTCTATTTGAAGGAAATGTTTCGTGCTACCATGAGGCAAATGGTCACATCAAGTCCCGGCCAAGGATATTCAGAGACCACTCCTGCGTTGTCTTGGCTTTGTGCTTAGTGTCGTTGTCCTGTTGGAAATGTGAACTTTCACCACAGTCTGAGGTCCTGAGTGCTCTTGAGCAGGTTTTCCTCAAGCGTCTTATTTCTTCCATCACATGTACAGCTAATTCTCAACATCTTGCACACTAATGAGATGCTATTGAGCCCACACTAGTACACTGTCTGAGCCAAGGACTACATGCTTTCTGGTAAGTTTTGATTACAATACTGGGTGGGGGTGAATATATTATGACATACATTTTTTTTTTTTTTTTTTTTGTTAACTAGTAAATAGTAGCCTACAGCAAAGTGTGTTTAAATCATTTCTAACTTGTTAACAATTTCTGTTAGTTAGCAAAAAAACTACCAGGAGGGGTTGTAGCTTGCTTGAGCCTGCTAGCTGAGGAGTGTGAGACGGTATAACAGACACACCGGTGTCTACATTGCAGATGAGCTGAATGACCTTGGACCACAGAAGGTATTTGCACTGGTAACAGACAATGCTGTGAACATGAAGGCTGCCTGGTTTAACGTGGGAGGAGTCCTACCCTCACATCACACCCATTGGCTGTGCTGCTCATGCATTGAATCTGCTCCTCAAGGACACCATGGCACTGAAAACAATAGATAGAATCTACGAGAGAGCCAAGGGAATAGTTAGGTAGGTGAAGGGTCATAAAGTTATAGCAGCAATCTACCTCACCATTCAAAGTGAGAAGAATAAGAGCACCACATTGAAGCTGCCCAGCAACACCCATTGGGGTGGTGTTGTCATCGTGTTTGACAGTCTCCAGGACGGGAAGGAGTCTCTCCAAGAAATTACCATATCACAGTCTGCCAGTATGGACAGCCCCATCAAGAGGATCCTCCAGGATGATGTATTTTGGGAGAGAGTGGTAAGCAGCCTGAAACCTATAGCAGTAGCCATTGCACAGATTGTGGGAGACTACCGTGTCTCTGTGAAGCGTCATCATGTCCAGGGAGAAGACATGGAAGTCTGAGAGGAAGACAACCAAAGCTTTAGTTTCTAAACTTCTCCTCAGAGGTAGCGGTCCTCATGAGAGCCAGTTAACTCTAATGAACTTATCCTCTGCAGCAGAGGTAACTCTGGGTCTTCCATTCCTGTGGCGGTCCTCATGAGAGCCAGTTTCATCATAGCGCTTGGTAGTTTTTGCGACTGCACTTGAAGGAACTTTCAAATTTCTTGAAACGTTACGTATTGACTGACCTTCATGTCTTAAAGTAATGATGGACTGTCATTTCTCTTTGCTTATTTGAGCTGTTCTTGACATAATATGGACTTGGTCTTTTACCAAATAGGGCTATCTTCTGTATACCACCCCTACCTTGTCACAACACAACTGATTGGCTCAAACGCAATAAGAAGGAAAGAAATTCCACAAATCCTAACAAGACGCATTTTAATTGAAATGCATTCCAGGTGACTACCTCATGAAGCTGGTTGAGAGAATGCCATGAATATGGAAAGCCGTCGTCAATGCATAATGTGGCTACTTTGAAGAATATAAATTATATTTTGATTTAACACTTTTATTTGTTGTTGTTTACTACATGATGTGTGTTATTTCATAGTTTTGATGTCTTCACTATTATTCAACAATGTAGATAATAGTAAAAATAAAGAAAAACCCTTGAATGAGTAGGTGTCAACTTTTGATTGGTACTGTGTGTATATGGATGGATGGGAATGATGTAGACATTCTATTTAAATAGTTATTTGCATTGTGGAGTCTTTTTGTTTAGACATGTAGCTAGCTAGCTAAACATTGAACCATCATCTCAACTCATAATGTTTCTACCCCGCATGAATCTGCAGGTAGCTAACATTGTGGAGTCTTTTGTTTAACATGTAGCGGGTTCAATGTTAGCTAATCTGCTAACCAACCGGGTTCAATGTTAGCTATAACTAGCAATGCAAATTGCTCTCAGATACGAATAATTTTCCTACACAGATCGTACACGGAACGTTAGCAAGCCGGCCGGCTAACTTTAGCTAGCTAGCTAACAGTACACTAACTTGAAATGAAAACGACTTTCTGACAAAAATTAGAAACGTGTAATTTCTGAAAATGTAGCTAGCTAGACTCTCATCCTTGTATACTTGGGTGGACACTTCTCCCTCTGTCAGGTTGCCCTTAAGTTTGAAGATGTAATCCGGAGGTTTTACACAACAGCCTTCTGTGTGTTTGCTTTTCGACACTGTCTGCATATTTGCAATCAAACGCCAGAACCTTCTCCATCTCCTTAGCAATCATACTCAAGTCCCAGAAGGCATTTCTGTCCCAGAAGGCATTTCTGTCCCAGAAGGCATTTCATATGGCTCTCCTGTGACACGCAACAGTTTTTCTGAAATGAGTCACATATCTATGAAGAATACGTGTATATAATAGTATATGTACAGCAATAGTTATATGGTATGAACCATGACTAGAATACAGTATATACATATGAAGTGGACAGTAGTAGTTATATAGGACAGGCCTTGACTAGAATACAGTATATACATATGAAGTGGACAGTAGTAGTTAAATAGGACAGGCCTTGACTAGAATACAGTATATACATATGAAGTGGACAGTAGTAGTTAAATAGGACAGGCCTTGACTAGAATACAGTATATACATATGTAGTGGGTGAAATATGATGTAAATTAATTTTAGTTATTCTACCTGTGTATCATATTATCCTCCATGTTTATAGTATACTGTGAAGTAATAATGCTGATTTTTAATTACATTTTTGTTGTCTTTCCTTCCTCCCAAAGCAAATGGTGATGAGCCTTCGTGTTTCAGAGCTACAAGTGTTACTAGGCTACGCAGGACGCAACAAACACGGCCGCAAACATCAACTGTTGACCAAAGCCCTGCACCTCCTTAAGGCCGGCTGCAGCCCCGCTGTCCAGATGAAGGTGAAGGAGCTGTACAGGCGCCGCTTCCCCGCCAAGATGCTGTCTCCGGTGGATCTGGCCCTACCCAGTGTCCACTCCACCTCCAGCCTGCCCGGAGGCCTCACCTCGCTGGGGTTCGACAGCCACGGATCCCCCTCGCCTGGCTCTCTGCTGGTGCCCAAACAGGAGCTGGGCCTTCACCCCGTACACCCTGACGTGAAGCTCCAGAGGCTGCCCTTCTACGACATGTTGGATGAGCTCATCAAACCCACCAGCCTGGGTAAGTGGTGCTTAGATTTACACACACCGTGTGCACAAAACATTTAAGAACACCTTCCTAATTTTGATTTGCACACTGTTTGCTCTCAGAACAGCTTCAATTATTCGTCAGGACTATGGGACTCTACGAGGTGTCGAAAGCGTTCCACAGGGATGCTGGCCCGTGTTGACTCCAATGCTTCCACAGGGATGCTGGCCCGTGTTGACTCCAATGATTCCACAGGGATGCTGGCCCATGTAGATTCCAATGCTTCCACAGGGATGCTGGCCCATGTTGATTCCAATGCTTCCACAGGGATGCTGGCCCATGTTGATTCCAATGCTTCCACAGGGATGCTGGCCCCATGTTGACTCTACAAGGTGTCGAAAGCGTTCCACTGGGATGCTGGCCCGTGTTGACTCCAATGCTTCCACAGGGATGCTGGCCCATGTTGACTCCAATGCTTCCACAGGGATGCTGGACCATGTTGACTCTACAAGTTGTCGAAAGCGTTCCACAGGGATGCTGGCCCTTGTTGACTCTACAAGGTGTCGAAAGCGTTCCACAGGGATGCTGGCCCTTGTTGTGACTCTACAAGGTGTCGAAAGCATTCCACAGGGATGCTGGCCCATGTTGACTCTACAAGGTGTCGAAAGCATTCCACAGGCATGCTGGCCCATGTTGACTCTACGAGGTGTTGAAAGCCTTCCACAGGGATGCTGGTTCATGTTGACTCTACGAGGTGTCGAAAGCATTCCACAGGGATGCTGGCCCATGTTGACTCTACAAGGTGTCGAAAGCATTCCACAGGGATGCTGGTTCATGTTGACTCTACGAGGTGTTGAAAGCCTTCCACAGGGATGCTGGTTCATGTTGACTCTACGAGGTGTTGAAAGCGTTCCACAGGGATGCTGGCCCATGTTGACTCTACAAGGTGTTGAAAGCGTTCCACAGGGATGCTGGCCCATGTTGACTCTACAAGGTGTTGAAAGCCTTCCACAGGGATGCTGGCCCATGTTGACTCAATCCTTCCACAGGGATGCTGGCCCCATGTTGACTCTACGAGGTGTTGAAAGCGTTCCACAGGGATGCTGGCCCATGTTGACTCTACAAGGTGTTGAAAGCCTTCCACAGGGATGCTGGTTCATGTTGACTCTGATGCTTCCCACAGGGATGCTGGTCCATGTTGACTCTGATGCTTCCCACAGGGATGCTGGTCCATGTTGACTCTTATGCTTCCCACAGGGATGCTGGTCCATGTTGACTCCAAATCCTTCCACAGGGATGCTGGTCCATGTTGACTCTGATGCTTCCCACAGGGATGCTGGTCCATGTTGACTCCTATGCTTCCACAGGGATGCTGGCCCCATGTTGACTCTACAAGGTGTTGAAAGCCTTCCACAGGTATGCTGGTCCATGTTGACTCCAATGCTTCCCCACAGGGATGCTGGCCCCATGTTGACTCTAGAAGGTGTTGAAAGCCTTCCACAGGGATGCTGGTCCATGTTGACTCCAATGCTTCCCCACAGGGATGCTGGCCCCATGTTGACTCTACAAGGTGTTGAAAGCCTTCCACAGGGATGCTGGTCCATGTTAACTCCAATGCTTCCACGGGGATGCTGGCCCCATGTTGACTCTACAAGGTGTTGAAAGCCTTCCACAGGGATGCTGGTCCATGTTGACTCCAATGCTTCCACAGGGATGCTGGTCCATGTTGACTCCAATGCTTCCACAGGGATGCTGGTCCATGTTGACTCCAATGCTTCCCTACAGGGATGCTGGTCCATATTGACTCCAATGCTTCCCCACAGTTGTGTCAAGTTGGCTGGATGTCCTTTTGGGGTGGTGGACCATTGTTGATACACAAGCTTAAAAAAAACCAGCAGCGTTGCAGTTCTTGACACACTCAAACCGGTGCGCCTGGCACCTACTACCAAACCTCGTTCAAAGGAACTTAAATATTTCGTTTTTCCCGTTCACCCTCTGAATGGTCACACATACAAAATCCATGTCTCAAAGCGAAACAGTCCTTCTTTAACCCCGTCTCCTCCCCTTCATCTACATGTCTCCTCCCCTTCATCTACATGTCTCCTCCCCTTCATATACATGTCTCCTCCCCTTCATCTACACTGATTTTGAAGTCGATTTAACAGGTGACATCAATAAGGGATCATAGCTTTCACCTGGATTCACCTGTGACAGTGTATATTTCACATACATTCATCAAACACGTTGTGTTTTATTAAAGCTATAAGGCTTTAACCTGTGGATTATTGTGATTCAACAGTTGTTTCTAAACATATAATTAGATGCAGGTCTGTCTATCCTGTCTGTTATAGGTCCATAGAATAAAGAGTGTATGGTTCATATCATATCATAATCATATCATATATTCATATCATTTCATATTCATATCCATATCATAGCCATATCATATAATCATATTCATATCATATTATTATCATATTATTACCATATTCATATCATAATCATATCATATTCATATCATATCATATATTCATATCATATCATATCATATCATATTCATATCATATCATATATTCATATCATATATTCATATCATATCATATATTCATATCATATCATATATTCATATCATATCATATATTCATATCATATCATATTCATATCATATATTCATATCATATCATATATTCATATCATATCATATATTCATATCATATCATATATTCATAGCATATCATATTCATATCATATATTCATATCATATCATATATTCATATCATATCATATATTCATATCATATATTCATATCATATCATATATTCATATCATATATTCATATCATATATTCATATCATATCATATATTCATATCATATCATATATTCATATCATATCATATATTCATATCATATCATATATTCATATCATATATTCATATCATATCATATATTCATATCATATATTCATATCATATCATATATTCATATCATATATTCATATCATATCATATATTCATATCATATATTCATATCATATCATATATTCATATCATATATTCATATCATATCATATATTCATATCATATATTCATATCATATATTCATATCATATATTCATATCATATATTCATATCATATCATATATTCATATCATATTCATATCATATATTCATATCATATCATATATTCATATCATATATTCATATCATATATTCATATCATATTCATATCATATCATATATTCATATCATATATTCATATCATATATTCATATCATATTCATATCATATCATATATTCATATATTCATATCATATCATATATTCATATCATATCATATATTCATATCATATCATATATTCATATCATATATTCATATCATATTCATATCATATATTCATATCATATCATATATTCATATCATATATTCATATCATATATTCATATCATATCATATATTCATATCATATCATATATTCATATCATATCATATCATATCATATTCATATCATATATTCATATCATATCATATATTCATATCATATCATCATATCATATCATATATTCATATCATATCATATATTCATATCATATATTCATATCATATATATATTCATATCATATATCATATCATATCATATATTCATATCATATCATATATTCATATCATATCATATATTCATATCATATCATATATTCATATCATATCATATATTCATATCATATCATATATTCATATCATATATTCATATCATATCATATATTCATATCATATCATATATATTCATATCATATATATCATATCATATATTCATATCATATCATATATTCATATCATATCATATATTCATATCATATCATATATTCATATCATATCATATCATATCATATCATATCATATATTCATATCATATCATATATTCATATCATATTCATATCATATATTCATATCATATATTCATATCATATATTCATATCATATATTCATTATATTCATATCATATTCATATCATATCATATATTCATATCATATATTCATATCATATTCATATCATATATTCATATCATATATTCATATCATATATTCATATCATATATATCATATCATATCATATATTCATATCATATATTCATATCATATATTCATATCATATATTCATATCATATCATATATTCATATCATATATTCATATCATATTCATATCATATCATATATTCATATCATATATATCATATCATATCATATATTCATATCATATATTCATATCATATATTCATATCATATATTCATATCATATCATATATTCATATCATATATATCATATATCATATATTCATATCATATATCATATCATATATTCATATCATATATTCATATCATATATTCATATCATATATTCATATCATATATTCATATCATATATTCATATCATATATTCATATCATATATTCATATATTCATATCATATCATATCATATATTCATATCATATATTCATATCATATCATATATTCATATCATATATTCATATCATATCATATATTCATATCATATCATATCATATCATATCATATCATATATTCATATCATATATTCATATCATATATATCATATATTCATATCATATATTCATTATATTCATATCATATCATATATTCATATCATATTATCATATCATATATTCATATCATATATTCATATCATATATTCATATCATATCATATATTATTCATATCATATATTCATATCATATCATATATTCATATATATCATATCATATATTCATATCATATCATATATTCATATCATATATTCATATCATATTCATATCATATCATATATTCATATCATATATTCATATCATATCATATATTCATATCATATCATATCATATCATATATTCATATCATATATTCATATCATATATTCATATCATATATTCATATCATATATTCATATATTCATATCATATCATATATTCATATCATATCATATATTCATATCATATCATATCATATCATATCATATCATATATTCATATCATATATTCATATCATATCATATCATATATTCATATCATATATATATTCATATCATATATATCATATATTCATATCATATCATATATTCATATCATATCATATATTCATATCATATATTCATATCATATCATATATATTCATATCATATATTCATATCATATATTCATATCATATATTCATATCATATATTCATATCATATATTCATATCATATATTCATATCATATTCATATCATATCATATATTCATATCATATATTCATATCATATCATATATTCATATCATATATTCATATCATATATTCATATCATATATTCATATCATATCATATATTCATATCATATATTCATATCATATCATATCATATCATATATCATATCATATATTCATATCATATATTCATATCATATATTCATATCATATCATATATATCATATCATATTCATATCATATATTCATATCATATATTCATATCATATATTCATATCATATATTCATATCATATATTCATATCATATCATATATTCATATCATATATTCATATCATATCATATATTCATATCATATATTCATATCATATATATCATATCATATATTCATATCATATATTCATATCATATCATATATTCATATCATATTATCATATCATATATTCATATCATATCATATATTCATATCATATATTCATATCATATATTCATATCATATTCATATCATATCATATATTCATATCATATATTCATATCATATATTCATATCATATTCATATCATATCATATATTCATATCATATCATATATTCATATCATATCATATATTCATATCATATCATATATTCATATCATATATTCATATCATATTCATATCATATATATCATATCATATCATATATTCATATCATATATTCATATCATATATTCATATCATATCATATATTCATATCATATCATATATTCATATCATATATTCATATCATATTCATATCATATATTCATATCATATCATATATATCATATATATATCATATCATATATTCATATCATATCATATATTCATATCATATATTATTCATATCATATATTCATATCATATTCATATCATATATTCATATATTCATATCATATCATATATATATCATATCATATATTCATATCATATCATATATTCATATCATATCATATATTCATATCATATCATATATTCATATCATATATTCATATCATATCATATATTCATATCATATATTCATATCATATATTCATATCATATATTCATATCATATCATATATTCATATCATATCATATATTCATATCATATCATATATTCATATCATATCATATATTCATATCATATCATATATTCATATCATATCATATATTCATATCATATTCATATCATATATTCATATCATATATTCATATCATATATTCATATCATATTCATATCATATCATATATTCATATCATATATTCATATCATATCATATATTCATATCATATATTCATATCATATATTCATATCATATATTCATATCATATATTCATATCATATTCATATCATATATTCATATCATATATTCATATCATATATTCATATCATATATTCATATCATATATTCATATCATATCATATATTCATATCATATTCATATCATATATTCATATCATATCATATATTCATATCATATATTCATATCATATATTCATATCATATTCATATCATATCATATATTCATATCATATATTCATATCATATATTCATATCATATTCATATCATATCATATATTCATATCATATCATATATTCATATCATATCATATATTCATATCATATCATATATTCATATCATATATTCATATCATATTCATATCATATATTCATATCATATCATATATTCATATCATATATTCATATCATATATTCATATCATATCATATATTCATATCATATCATATATTCATATCATATATTCATATCATATTCATATCATATATTCATATCATATCATATATTCATATCATATTCATATCATATATTCATATCATATCATATATTCATATCATATATTCATATCATATATTCATATCATATTCATATCATATCATATATTCATATCATATCATATATTCATATCATATCATATATTCATATCATATCATATATTCATATCATATCATATATTCATATCATATCATATATTCATATCATATCATATATTCATATCATATATTCATATCATATATTCATATCATATCATATATTCATATCATATCATATATTCATATCATATCATATATTCATATCATATATTCATATCATATCATATATTCATATCATATATTCATATCATATCATATATTCATATCATATATTCATATCATATCATATATTCATATCATATATTCATATCATATCATATATTCATATCATATATTCATATCATATCATATATTCATATCATATATTCATATCATATATTCATATCATATCATATATTCATATCATATCATATATTCATATCATATCATATATTCATATCATATCATATATTCATATCATATATTCATATCATATATTCATATCATATATTCATATCATATCATATATTCATATCATATCATATATTCATATCATATCATATATTCATATCATATCATATATTCATATCATATCATATATTCATATCATATCATATATTCATATCATATATTCATATCATATCATATATTCATATCATATATTCATATCATATTCATATCATATATTCATATCATATCATATATTCATATCATATATTCATATCATATATTCATATCATATATTCATATCATATTCATATCATATCATATATTCATATCATATATTCATATCATATCATATATTCATATCATATTCATATCATATCATATATTCATATCATATCATATATTCATATCATATCATATATTCATATCATATCATATATTCATATCATATATTCATATCATATTCATATCATATATTCATATCATATCATATATTCATATCATATATTCATATCATATATTCATATCATATCATATATTCATATCATATCATATATTCATATCATATATTCATATCATATTCATATCATATATTCATATCATATTCATATCATATATTCATATCATATCATATATTCATATCATATTCATATCATATATTCATATCATATTCATATCATATCATATATTCATATCATATCATATATTCATATCATATCATATATTCATATCATATATTCATATCATATCATATATTCATATCATATCATATATTCATATCATATCATATATTCATATCATATCATATATTCATATCATATATTCATATCATATATTCATATCATATATTCATATCATATATTCATATCATATATTCATACCATATTCATATAATTTCCAAATCATATTATTATCATATCCATGTCATTATCATATTCATATCATATTATTATCATATCCATGTCATTATCATATTCATATCCATGTCATTATCATATTCATATCATATTATTATCATATCCATATCATATATTCATACCATATTCATATAATTATCATATTCATATTCATATCCAGCCCATCTCTTGGTAACCCACAGTGTAACCGGCATTGTAACGGCTGTAACTGAAGTTTGTCTAGTTTTCAGTTGGGAACTTCTCCATTTTCGTAGTGAATGTGTTCTTTCTTCTGTGTGTGGTGGTGGTGGGGGGGGTGGTATGATGAGATTGTTCTAGTTCTCTCTCTCTCTTGTCCTCAGCCTCAGACAACAGTCAGCGGTTTCAGGAGACGTGCTATGCCTTTGCTTTGACGCCCCAGCAGGTCCAGCAGATCAGCAGCTCCATGTAAGACTGACCCCTATCTACACCACTAGAACACACCCCTATCTAGACCTCTAGAACACACCCCTATCTAGACCACTAGAACACACCCCTATCTACACCACTAGAACACACCCCTATCTAGACCTCTAGAACACACCCTTATCTAGACCTCTAGAACACACCCCTATCTAGACCACTAGAACACACCCCTATCTACACCACTAGAACACACCCCTATCTAGACCTCTAGAACACACCCCTATCTAGACCACTAGAACACACCCCTATCTAGACCTCTAGAACACACCCCTATCTACACCACTAGAACACACCCCTATCTAGACCACTAGAACACACCCCTATCTAGACCACTAGAACACACCCCTATCTAGACCACTAGAACACACCCCTATCTAGACCACTTGAACACACCCCACCCCTATCTAGACCACTAGAACACACCCCTATCTAGACCACTAGAACACACCCCTATCTAGACCACTAGAACACACCCTATCTAGACCACTTGAACACACCCCACCCCTATCTAGACCACTAGAACACACCCCTATCTAGACCACTTGAACACACCCCACCCCTATCTAGACCACTAGAACACACCCCTATCTAGACCACTAGAACACACCCCTATCTAGACCACTAGAACACACCCCTATCTAGACCACTAGAACACACCCCTATCTAGACCACTAGAACACACCCCTATCTAGACCACTAGAACACACCCCTATCTAGACCACTAGAACACACCCCTATCTAGACCACTAGAACACACCCCTATCTAGACCACTAGAACACACCCCTATCTAGACCACTAGAACACACCCCTATCTAGACCACTAGAACACACCCCTATCTAGACCACTTGAACACACCCCACCCCTATCTAGACCACTAGAACACACCCCTATCTAGACCACTAGAACACACCCCTATCTAGACCACTAGAACACACCCCTATCTAGACCACTTGAACACACCCCACCCCTATCTAGACCACTAGAACACACCCCTATCTAGACCACTTGAACACACCCCACCCCTATCTAGACCACTAGAACACACCCCTATCTAGACCACTAGAACACACCCCTATCTAGACCACTAGAACACACCCCTATCTAGACCACTAGAACACACCCCTATCTAGACCACTAGAACACACCCCTATCTAGACCACTAGAACACACCCCTATCTAGACCACTAGAACACACCCCTATCTAGACCACTAGAACACACCCCTATCTAGACCACTAGAACACACCCCTATCTAGACCACTAGAACACACCCCTATCTAGACCACTAGAACACACCCCTATCTAGACCACTAGAACACACCCCTATCTAGACCACTAGAACACACCCCTATCTAGACCACTTGAACACACCCCACCCCTATCTAGACCACTAGAACACACCCCACCCCTATCTAGACCACTAGAACACACCCCTATCTTCACCACTAGAACACACCCCTATCTAGACCACTAGAACACACCCCTATCTAGACCACTAGAACACACCCCTATCTACACCACTAGAACACACCCCTATCTACACCACTAGAACACACCCCTATCTACACCACTAGAACACACCCCTATCTACACCACTAGAACACACCCCTATCTAGACCACTAGAACACACCCCTA
The DNA here is from genome assembly GCF_021184085.1 of Oncorhynchus gorbuscha. Taxonomy (NCBI): domain Eukaryota; kingdom Metazoa; phylum Chordata; class Actinopteri; order Salmoniformes; family Salmonidae; genus Oncorhynchus; species Oncorhynchus gorbuscha. The sequence continues at coordinate 4,027,249 of NC_060178.1, read as the reverse complement.
TCTAGACCTCTAGAACACACCCCTATCTACACCACTAGAACACACCCCTATCTAGACCACTAGAACACACCCCTATCTAGACCTCTAGAACACACCCCTATCTAGACCACTAGACCACTAGAACACACCCCTATCTCCACCACTAGGACACACCCCTATCTAGACCACTAGAACACACCCCTATCTAGACCACTAGAACACACCCCTATCTAGACCACTAGAACACACCCCTATCTAGACCACTAGAACACACCCCTATCTAGACCACTAACACACCCCACCCCTATCTAGACCACTAGAACACACCCCTATCTAGACCGCTGAGGACACACCCCCCCCTATCTAGACCACTAGAACACACCCTATCTACACCACTTGAACACACCCCACCCCTATCTACACCACTAGGACACACCCCTATCTAGACCACTAGAACACACCCCTATCTCCACCACTAGACACACCCCTATCTAGACCACTAGAACACACCCCTATCTAGACCTCTAGAACACACCCCTATCTAGACCACTAGAACACACCCCTATCTACACCACTAGAACACACCCCTATCTAGACCACTAGAACACACCCCTATCTAGACCACTTGAACACACCCCACCCCTATCTAGACCACTAGAACACACCCCTATCTAGACCGCTGAGGACACACCCCACCCCTATCTAGACCACTAGAACACACCCCTATCTAGACCACTAGAACACACCCCTATCTAGACCTCTAGAACACACCCCTTTCTAGACCACTAGAACACACCCCTATCTACACCACTAGGACACACCCCTATCTAGACCACTAGGACACACCCCTATCTAGACCACTAGAACACACCCCTATCTAGACCACTAGAACACACCCCTATCTAGACCACTAGGACACACCCCTATCTACACCACTAGAACACACCCCTATCTACACCACTTGAACACACCCCACCCCTATCTACACCACTAGGACACACCCCTATCTAGACCACTAGAACACACCCCTATCTCCACCACTAGGACACACCCCTATCTAGACCACTAGAACACACCCCTATCTAGACCTCTAGAACACACCCCTATCTAGACCACTAGAACACACCCCTATCTACACCACTAGAATACACCCCTATCTAGACCGCTGAGGACACACCCCACCCCTATCTAGACCGCTGAGGACACACCCCATCCCGATCTAGACCGCTGAGGACACACCCCACCCCGATCTAGACCGCTGAGGACACACCCCTATCTACACCACTAGAACACACCCCTATCTAGACCACTAGGACACACCCCTATCTAGACCACTAGGACACACCCCTATCTAGACCACTAGGACACACCCCTATCTACACCACTAGAACACACCCCTATCTAGACCACTAGAACACACCCCTATCTAGACCACTAGAACACACCCCTATCTAGACCACTAGAACACACCCCTATCTAGACCACTAGAACACACCCCTATCTAGACCACTAGAACACACCCCTATCTACACCACTAGAACACACCCCTATCTACACCACTAGAACACACCCCTATCTACACCACTAGAACACACCCCTATCTAGAACACACCCCTATCTAGAACACACCCCTATCTCCACCACTAGGACACACCCCTATCTACACCACTAGAACACACCCCTATCTAGACCACTAGAACACACCCCTATCTAGACCACTAGAACACACCCCTATCTACACCACTAGAACACACCCCTATCTACACCACTAGAACACACCCCTATCTCCACCACTAGAACACACCCCTATCTACACCACTAGAACACACCCCTATCTCCACCACTAGAACACACCCCTATCTAGACCACTAGAACACACCCCTATCTAGACCACTAGAACACACCCCTATCTAGACCACTAGAACACACCCCTATCTAGACCACTAGAACACACCCCTATCTCCACCACTAGAACACACCCCTATCTACACCACTAGAACACACCCCTATCTACACCACTAGAACACACCCCTATCTAGACCACTAGAACACACCCCTATCTCCACCACTAGAACACACCCCTATCTACACCACTAGAACACACCCCTATCTAGACCACTAGAACACACCCCTATGTAGACCACTAGAACACACCCCTATGTAGACCACTAGAACACACCCCTATCTAGACCACTAGAACACACCCCTATCTAGACCACTAGAACACACCCCTATCTAGACCACTAGAACACACCCCTATCTCCACCACTAGAACGTCTGTGTCGTCAGTCTCTCCTGCTGGCAGAAACAGGATGTGACTGGTTTCAATTTGTGTCATTTTCGATAGATATGTACAAAAGAAATACAGTTTTAATAAACTGCAAATCGATGCATGCAGGACACGTGATCCTCTTGCTAGTAACAATATTTGGAACTCGCATTGGATAATGGATAACAATGCCTTCCCATTGGATAATGGGATAACAATGCCTTCCCATTGGATAATGGGATATCAATGCCTTCCCATTGGATAATGGATATCAATGCCTTCCCATTGGATAATGGGATATCAATGCCTTCCTAATGGATATCAATGCCTTCCCATTGGATAATGGGATATCAATGCCTTCCCATTGGATAATGGGATAACAATGCCTTCCCATTGGATAATGGGATAACAATGCCTTCCCATTGGATAATGGGATATCAATGCCTTCCCATTGGATAATGGGATATCAATGCCTTCCCATTGGATAATGGGATATCAATGCCTTCCTAATGGATATCAATGCCTTCCCATTGGATAATGGGATAACAATGCCTTCCCATTGGATAATGGGATAACAATGCCTTCCCATTGGATAATGGGATAACAATTCCTTCCCATTGGATAATGGATAACAATGCCTTCCCATTGGATAATGGATAACAATGCCTTCCCATTGGATAATGGGATAACAATGCCTTCCCATTGGATAATGGGATATCAATGCCTTCCCATTGGATAATGGATAACAATGCCTTCCCATTGGATAATGGATAACAATGCCTTCCCATTGGATAATGGGATAACAATGCCTTCCCATTGGATAATGGGATAACAATGCCTTCCCATTGGTAAATGGGATAACAATGCCTTCCCATTAGATAATGGATAACAATGCCTTCCCATTGGATAATGGATAACAATGCCTTCCCATTGGATAATGGGATAACAATGCCTTCCCATTGGATAATGGGATAACAATGCCTTCCCATTGGATAATGGGATAACAATGCCTTCCCATTGGATAATGGGATAACAATTCCTTCCCATTGGCTAATGGGATATCAATGCCTTCCCATTGGATAATGGGATAACAATGCCTTCCCATTGGATATCAATGCCTTCCCATTGGATAATGGGATAACAATGCCTTCCCATTGGATAACAATGCCTTCCCATTGGATAATGGGATAACAATGCCTTCCCATTGGCTAATGGGATATCAATGCCTTCCCATTGGATAATGGGATAACAATGCCTTCCCATTGGATATCAATGCCTTCCCATTGGATAATGGGATAACAATGCCTTCCCATTGGATAACAATGCCTTCCCTTTGGATAACAATGCCTTCCCTTTGGATAACAATGCCTTCCCATTGGATAATGGGATATCAATGCCTTCCCATTGGATAATGGGATATCAATGCCTTCCCATTGGATAATGGGATAACAATGCCTTCCTATTGGATAATGGGATATCAATGCCTTCCCAATGGATATCAATGCCTTCCCATTGGATAATGGATATCAATGCCTTCCCTTTGGATAATGGGATATCAATGCCTTCCCATTGGATAATGGGATAACAATGCCTTCCCATTGGATAATGGGATATCAATGCCTTCCCATTGGATAATGGATATCAATGCCTTCCCATTGGATAATGGGATAACAATGCCTTCCCATTGGATAATGGGATATCAATGCCTTCCCATTGGATAATGGATAACAATGCCTTCCCATTGGATAATGGATAACAATGCCTTCCCATTGGATAATGGGATAACAATGCCTTCCCATTGGATAATGGGATATCAATGCCCTCCCATTGGATAATGGGTAACAATGCCTTCCCATTTGATAATGGGATATCAATGCCTTCCCATTGGATAATGGATATCAATGCCTTCCCAGCTAGTTATGGTTATTTTCTGCTCGCTGCCAGTTGCTCTCCAAAACACTGTCAACCTTCTCACCTAAACCGTCTCTCTGTCTCTACAGGGACATCTCTGGGACCAAGTGTGACTTTGCGGTGCAGGTTCAGTTAAGGTAAAAGGCTCTCCTGTCTTCTTACAGAGCAAGTATTCACACCCCTTGGCTTTTTCCACATTTTGTTGGTTTACAGACTGATTTTTAAAATGGAGGGGGGGGGGGGTCACTGCTTAACACACAATAACCCATAATGTCAAAGTGGAATTATGTTTTTAAAAACTTTTACAAATGATTTTTTTTTAAACATGTAAAAGATTAAATATATTGAGCCTATAATTATTCAACCCCTTTGTTATATCAAGCCTAAATAAGTTCGGTAGTAAACATTTGCTTAACAAGTCACATAAGTTGCATGCATTTTAAATGAACACAACTATCTGTAAGGTCCCTCAGTTGAACAAACACAGATTCAACCACAGACCAGGGAGGTTTTCCAATGCCTTGCAAAGAACACCTTACAGGCATTTGAATATAACTTTGAGAATGGTGAAGTTATTAATTACAGTTTGGATAGTGTATCAATAGACCCTGTCACCCACAAAGATACAGGTGTCCTTCCTAACTCAGTTGCCGGAGAGGAAGGAAACCTCACAGGGAATTCATCATGATGCCAATGGTGACTTTAAAACCGTTACAGATTTGAATGGCTGTGAAAGGAGAAAACTGAGGATGGATCAGCAACATTGTAGTCACTCCACAATACTAACCTAAATGACAGAGTGAAAAGAAGGAAGCCTGTACAGAATATATTTTTTCAAAAGCATCCTGTTTGCAAGAAGGCACTAAAGTAATACTGCAATTAACTTTATGTCCTGAATACAAAGTGTTATGTTTGGCGTCAAGTCCAATACAACACATTACTGAGTACCACTCGCCATATTTTCAAGCATAGTGGTGGTTGCATCATGTTAAGGGTATGCTTGTAATTAAGGACGGGGGAGTTTTTCAGGATAAAAAGTAAATGGACTGGAGATAAACACAGGCAAAATCCTAGAGGAAACCCTGCTTCAGTCTGCTTTCCAGCAGACTCTGGGATTCACCTTTCAGCAGGACAACAACCTAAAACACAAGGCCAAATCTATACTGGAGCTGCTTACCAAGAAGACAGAGAATGTTTCTGAGTAACCAAGTTACAGTTCTGACTTAAATCTACTTGAAAATCTAAGACCTGAAAATGGTTGTCTTGCAATGATCAACAACCAATTTGAAAGAGCTTGAAGATTTTGTTAAAGAATAATGGACAAAATGTTGCACAATCCAGGTGTATAAAGCTCTTAGAGACTTACCCAGAAAGACTCGCAACTCTTAGAGACTCACCCAGAAAGACTCACAGCTGTAATCGCTCTTAGAGACTTACCCAGAAAGACTCACAGCTGTAATCGCTCTTAGAGACTTACCCAGAAAGACTCGCAACTCTTAGAGACTCACCCAGAAAGACCCACAGCTGTAATCACTCTTAGAGACCTACCCAGAAAGACTCACAGCTGTAATTGCTCTTAGAGACTTACCCAGAAAGACTCGCAGCTCTTAGAGACTCACCCAGAAAGACTCACAGCTGTAATCGCTCTTAGAGACTTACCCAGAAAGACTCGCAGCTCTTAGAGACTCACCCAGAAAGACTCACAGCTGTAATCGCTCTTAGAGACTTACCCAGAAAGACTCACAGCTGTAATCGCTCTTAGAGACTTACCCAGAAAGACTCACAGCTGTAATCGCTCTTAGAGACTTACCCAGAAAGACTCACAGCTGTAATCGCTCTTAGAGACTTACCCAGAAAGACTCGCAACTCTTAGAGACTCACCCAGAAAGACTCACAATTGTAATCGCTCTTAGAGACTTACCCAGAAAGACTCGCAGCTCTTAGAGACTCACACAGAAAGACTCACAGCTGTAATCGCTCTTAGAGACTTACCCAGAAAGACTCGCAGCTCTTAGAGACTCACCCAGAAAGACTCACAGCTGTAATCGCTCTTAGAGACTTACCCAGAAAGACTCACAGCTGTAATCGCTCTTAGAGACTTACCCAGAAAGACTCGCAGCTCTTAGAGACTCACCCAGAAAGACTCACAGCTGTAATCGCTCTTAGAGACTTACCCAGAAAGACTCACAGCTGTAATCGCTCTTAGAGACTTACCCAGAAAGACTCGCAGCTCTTAGAGACTCACCCAGAAAGACTCACAGCTGTAATCGCTCTTAGAGACTTACCCAGAAAGACTCACAGCTCTTAGAGACTTACCCAGAAAGACTCACAGCTGTAATCGCTCTTAGAGACTTACCCAGAAAGACTCACAGCCCTTAGAGACTTACCCAACAGACTCACAGCTGTAATCACTCTTAGAGACTTACCCAGAAAGACTCACAGCTGTAATCACTCTTAGAGACTTACCCAGAAAGACTCACAGCTGGAATCGCTTTTAGAGACTTACCCAGAAAGACTCGCAGCTCTTAGAGACTCACCCAGAAAGACTCACAGCTGTAATCGCTCTTAGAGACTTACCCAGAAAGACTCGCAGCTCTTAGAGACTCACCCAGAAAGACTCACAGCTGTAATCGCTCTTAGAGACTTACCCAGAAAGACTCGCAGCTCTTAGAGACTTACCCAGAAAGACTCACAGCTGTAATCGCTCTTAGAGACTTACCCAGAAAGACTCACAGCTCTTAGAGACTTACCCAACAGACTCACAGCTGTAATCCCTCTTAGAGACTTACCCAGAAAGACTCACAGCTGTAATCGCTTTTAGAGACTTACCCAGAAAGACTCGCAGCTCTTAGAGACTCACCCAGAAAGACTCACAGCTGTAATCGCTCTTAGAGACTTACCCAGAAAGACTCACAGCTCTTAGAGACTTACCCAGAAAGACTCACAGCTGTAATCGCTCTTAGAGACTTACCCAGAAAGACTCACAGCTCTTAGAGACTTACCCAACAGACTCACAGCTGTAATCCCTCTTAGAGACTTACCCAGAAAGACTCACAGCTGTAATCGCTTTTAGAGACTTACCCAGAAAGACTCGCAGCTCTTAGAGACTCACCCAGAAAGACTCACAGCTGTAATCGCTCTTAGAGACTTACCCAGAAAGACTCACAGCTCTTAGAGACTTACCCAGAAAGACTCACAGCTGTAATCGCTTTTAGAGACTTACCCAGAAAGACTCACAGCTCTTAGAGACTCACCCAGAAAGACTCACAGCTGTAATCGCTCTTAGAGACTTACCCAGAAAGACTCACAGCTCTTAGAGACTTACCCAACATACTCACAGCTGTAATCCCTCTTAGAGACTTACCCAGAAAGACTCACAGCTGTAATCGCTTTTAGAGACTTACCCAGAAAGACTCGCAGCTCTTAGAGACTCACCCAGAAAGACTCACAGCTGTAATCGCTCTTAGAGACTTACCCAGAAAGACTCACAGCTCTTAGAGACTTACCCAGAAAGACTCACAGCTGTAATCGCTCTTAGAGACTTACCCAGAAAGACTCACAGCTCTTAGAGACTTACCCAACAGACTCACAGCTGTAATCCCTCTTAGAGACTTACCCAGAAAGACTCACAGCTGTAATCGCTTTTAGAGACTTACCCAGAAAGACTCGCAGCTCTTAGAGACTCACCCAGAAAGACTCACAGCTGTAATCGCTCTTAGACTTACCCAGAAAGACTCACAGCTCTTAGAGACTTACCCAGAAAGACTCACAGCTGTAATCGCTCTTAGAGACTTACCCAGAAAGACTCACAGCTGTAATCACTCTTAGAGACTTACCCAGAAAGACTCACAGCTGTAATCGCTTTTAGAGACTTACCCAGAAAGACTCACAGCTCTTAGAGACTCACCCAGAAAGACTCACAGCTGTAATCGCTCTTAGAGACTTACCCAGAAAGACTCACAGCTGTAATCGCTGACAAAGATGCTTCTACAAAGTATTGACTGAGGGGTGTATGGTGTTAGATGTAAATTAGATTTCTGTATTTCATTTGCAAAAAAAAGAAGCATGTTTTCACTTTGTCGTTATGGGGTATTGTGTGTAGATATTTTTTTGTGTATATATATCATCTCCCAAAGACAGAATGTATTTTGTTATGGTCTTTTTTGGGGATCACTCTGCCTATATGACTGCCTGTCAGTTGTTCATTGATGTGTCTGTGATTTTTGAATTGGTTATTAATCTCTGTGGTATCCTATCGAGTTGATTAATCTCTGTGGTATTCCTATCGATTTGATTAATCTCTGTGGTATTCCTATCGATTTGATTAATCTCTGTGGTATCCTATCGATTTTATTAATCTCTGTGGTATTCCTATCGATTTTATTAATCTCTGTGGTATTCCTATCGATTTGATTAATCTCTGTGGTATCCTATTGATTTTATTAATCTCTGTGGTATTCCTATCGATTTTATTAATCTCTGTGGTATTCCTATCGATTTGATTAATCTCTGTGGTATCCTATTGATTTGATTAATCTCTGTGGTATTCCTATCGATTTGATTAATCTCTGTGGTATCCTATCGATTTGATTAATCTCTGTGGTATCCTATCGATTTGATTAATCTCTGTGGTATCCTATCGATGTTATTAATCTCTGTTATTGATCCGTGGTCCCAGGTTTTGTTTGTCAGAGACGAGCTGTGCCCAGGAAGACCATTTCCCGTCCAACCTGTGTGTGAAAGTCAACAGCAAACCCTGCAACCTCCCGGTGAGTCTGTCTGACAGCCGACTAACCTTTTCTACGGTGGCCAATCAAAAACACATGTTTTCACCAATTAATATGTTAATTATGTACATAATTCTCTAAGAAAAGCTGTGGGCAAAACTTCATGTCTCTATCATTATCCGTTCGAAGCATTTGACCCCTTTCGGATGGCCAAGATTACTGAGTAATTTCAAATCAAATGTATTTATAAAGCCCTTCGTACATCAGCTGATATCTCAAAGTGCTGTACAGAAACTGTATTACAGCACTGCAGCAAACACTACAGGCTGCCAATTTAATGTTAGTTCAAATCAAATGTATTTATAAAGCCCTTCGTACATCAGCTGATATCTCAAAGTGCTGTACAGAAACTGTATTACAGCACTGCAGCAAACACTACAGGCTGCCAATTTAATGTTAGTTCAAATCAAATGTATTTATAAAGCCCTTCGTACATCAGCTGATATCTCAAAGTGCTGTACAGAAACTGTATTACAGCACTGCAGCAAACACTACAGGCTGCCAATTTAATGTTAGTTCAAATCAAATGTATTTATAAAGCCCTTCGTACATCAGCTGATATCTCAAAGTGCTGTACAGAAACTGTATTACAGCACTGCAGCAAACACTACAGGCTGCCAATTTAATGTTAGTTCAAATCAAATGTATTTATAAAGCCCTTCGTACATCAGCTGATATCTCAAAGTGCTGTACAGAAACTGTATTACAGCACTGCAGCAAACACTACAGGCTGCCAATTTAATGTTAGTTCAAATCAAATGTATTTATATAGCCCTTCGTACATCAGCTGATATCTCAAAGTGCTGTACAGAAACTGTATTACAGCACTGCAGCAAACACTACAGGCTGCCAATTTAATGTTAGTTCAAATCAAATGTATTTATAAAGCCCTTCGTACATCAGCTGATATCTCAAAGTGCTGTACAGAAACTGTATTACAGCACTGCAGCAAACACTACAGGCTGCCAATTTAATGTTAGTTCAAATCAAATGTATTTATAAAGCCCTTCGTACATCAGCTGATATCTCAAAGTGCTGTACAGAAACTGTATTACAGCACTGCAGCAAACACTACAGGCTGCCAATTTAATGTTAGTTCAAATCAAATGTATTTATAAAGCCCTTCGTACATCAGCTGATATCTCAAAGTGCTGTACAGAAACTGTATTACAGCACTGCAGCAAACACTACAGGCTGCCAATTTAATGTTAGTTCAAATCAAATGTATTTATATAGCCCTTCGTACATCAGCTGATATCTCAAAGTGCTGTACAGAAACTGTATTACAGCACTGCAGCAAACACTACAGGCTGCCAATTTAATGTTAGTTCAAATCAAATGTATTTATAAAGCCCTTCGTACATCAGCTGATATCTCAAAATGCTGTACAGAACATAAAGAGAGATCTAAGACAACAACACAACATGACGACAGCATGGTAGCAACACAACTTGACAACAGCAACACATGACAACAACATGGTAGCAACACAACATGACAACAACATGGTAGCAACACAACATGACAACAACAACACATGACAACAGCATGGCAGCAACACAACTTGACAACAGCAACACATGACAACAACATGGTAGCAACACAACATGACAACAACAACACATGACAACAGCATGGCAGCAACACAACTTGACAACAGCAACACATGACAACAACATGGTAGCAACACAACATGACAACAACATGGTAGCAACACAACATGACAACAACATGGTAGCAGCACAAAATGGTAGCAAGACAACATGACAACAACATAGTAGCAACACATGACAACAACATGGTAGCAACACAACATGACAACAACATGGTAGCAACACAACATGACAACAACAACACATGACAACAGCATGGCAGCAACACAACTTGACAACAGCAACACATGACAACAACATGGTAGCAACACAACATGACAACAACAACACATGACAACAGCATGGCAGCAACACAACTTGACAACAGCAACACATGACAACAACATGGTAGCAACACAACATGACAACAACATGGTAGCAACACAACATGACAACAACATGGTAGCAGAACAAAACATGGTACAAACATTACTGGGCACAGACAACAGCACAAAGAAGGTAGAGAAAACAATATGTCACACTAAGGCACAATACATACAATATGTTAGAGAAACACCTCATGGAACGATTCAGAACATGAATGATCATATATGCTCTAGTATTAAACATTATCCTGGTCCTACATGGTGCTCTGTACTAAAACATTATCCTGGTCCTACATGGTGTATCTTTGCTCTGGTACTAAAACATTATCCTGGTCCTACATGGTGCTCTGTACTAAAACATTATCCTGGTCCTACATGGTGTGTCTTTGCTCTAGTACTAAAACATTATCCTGGTCCTACATGGTGGTCTAGTACTAAAACATTATCCTGGTCCTACATGGTGTGTCTTTGCTCTAGACCTAAAACATTATCCTGGTCCTACATGGTGGTCTAGTACTAAAACATTATCCTGGTCCTACATGGTGCTCTAGTATTAAAACATTATCCTGGTCCTACATGGTGCTCTAGTACTAAAACATTATCCTGGTCCTACATGGTGCTCTAGTACTAAAACATTATCCTGGTCCTACATGGTGTGTCGTTGCTCTAGTACTAAAACATTATCCTGGTCCTACATGGTGGTCTAGTACTAAAACATTATCCTGGTCCTACATGGTGTGTCTTTGCTCTAGTACTAAAACATTATCCTAGTCCTACATGGTGGTCTAGTACTAAAACATTATCCTGGTCCTACATGGTGCTCTAGTATTAAAACATTATCCTGGTCCTACATGGTGCTCTAGTACTAAAACATTATCCTGGTCCTACATGGTGTGTCGTTGCTCTAGTACTAAAACATTATCCTGGTCCTACATGGTGTATCTTTTCTCTAGTACTAAAACATTATCCTGGTCCTACAAGGTGGTCTAGTACTAAAACATTATCCTGGTCCTACATGGTGTGTCGTTGCTCTGGTACTAAAACATTATCCTGGTCCTACATGGTGTGTCGTTGCTCTGGTACTAAAACATTATCCTGGTCCTACACGGTGTATCTTTGCTCTGGTACTAAAACATTATCCTGGTCCTACATGGTGTGTCGTTGCTCTGGTACTAAAACATTATCCTGGTCCTACATGGTGCTCTAGTACTAAAACATTATCCTGGTCCTACATGGTGTGTCTTTGCTCTAGTACTAAAACATTATCCTGGTCCTACATGGTGCTCTAGTACTAAAACATCCTGGTCCTACTTGGTGTGTCTTTGCTCTAGACCTAAAACATTATCCTGGTCCTACATGGTGCTCTAGTACTAAAACATTATCCTGGTCCTACATGGTGTGTCTTTGCTCTAGTACTAAAACATTATCCTGGTCCTACATGGTGCTCTAGTACTAAAACATCCTGGTCCTACATGGTGTGTCTTTGCTCTAGACCTAAAACATTATCCTGGTCCTACATGGTGCTCTAGTACTAAAACATTATCCTGGTCCTACATGGTGTGTCTTTGCTCTAGTACTAAAACATTATCCTGGTCCTACATGGTGGTCTAGTACTAAAACATTATCCTGGTCCTACATGGTGTGTCTTTGCTCTAGTACTAAAACATTATCCTAGTCCTACATGGTGGTCTAGTACTAAAACATTATCCTGGTCCTACATGGTGCTCTAGTATTAAAACATTATCCTGGTCCTACATGGTGCTCTAGTACTAAAACATTATCCTGGTCCTACATGGTGCTCTAGTACTAAAACATTATCCTGGTCCTACATGGTGTGTCGTTGCTCTAGTACTAAAACATTATCCTGGTCCTACATGGTGTATCTTTTCTCTAGTACTAAAACATTATCCTGGTCCTACAAGGTGGTCTAGTACTAAAACATTATCCTGGTCCTACATGGTGTGTCGTTGCTCTGGTACTAAAACATTATCCTGGTCCTACATGGTGTGTCGTTGCTCTGGTACTAAAACATTATCCTGGTCCTACACGGTGTATCTTTGCTCTGGTACTAAAACATTATCCTGGTCCTACATGGTGTGTCGTTGCTCTGGTACTAAAACATTATCCTGGTCCTACATGGTGTATCTTTGCTCTAGTACTAAAACATTATCCTGGTCCTACATGGTGTGTCTTTGCTCTAGACCTAAAACATTATCCTGGTCCTACATGGTGCTCTAGTACTAAAACATTATCCTGGTCCTACATGGTGCTCTAGTACTAAAACATTATCCTGGTCCTACATGGTGTATCTTTGCTCTGGTTCTAAAACATTATCCTGGTCCTACATGGTGTATCTTTGCTCTGGTTCTAAAACATTATCCTGGTCCTACATGGTGTATCTTTGCTCTGGTACTAAAACATTATCCTGGTCCTACATGGTGTGTATTTGCCCTCGTACTAAAACACATTATTGCACTCATCAGCTCCTCATCAAGCCTTTCATTGAATCAAATGTGTGAGTTTGCACTCCTTTCGTTCCCCGGGACCAGGATTGGGAAACACTGCATTAAGTAATGCTCAAGTAATGACACTTTTATCCAAAGTGCTTGACAGTAATACCTTTTAGCACACACAGCAAAAAATATAGACTCAACATGACACGTGTTGGTCCCACGTTTCATGAGCTGAAATAAAAGATCCCATAAATGTTCCATACGCACAAAAAAAATCGTATTTCTTTCAAATCCCTGTTAGTGAGCATTTCTCCCTTTGCCAATATAATCCATCCACCTGACAGGTGTGGCATATCAAGAAGTTGATTAATACACCATCATCATTACACAGGTGCACCTTGTGCTGGGGACAATAAAAGGCCATTCTAAAATGTGCAGCTTTGTCACACAACACATTTGGCTTGTTGACTGCAGGAATGTCCACCAGAGCAGTCGCCAGAGAATGTAATGTTTAATTTCTCTACCGTGAGCCGCCTCCATCATTTTAGAGAATTTGGCAGTACGTTTAGCCGGGCCTCACAACCGCAGACCACGTGTAACCACGCCAACCCAGGATCTCCACATCGTCTTAAGACCAGTCACTCATACAGCCGATGTAACTGGGTTTGCACAACCAAAATAATTGCGGCAGAAACTGCTCATCTGTGTGTCCGTCGTCTTGACCTGATTGCAGTTCGACGTCGTAACCGATTTCCGTGGGCAAATGCTCACCTTCGATGGCCTCTGGCCACGCTAGAGATGTATGCTCTTCACGGATGAAACCCGGTATCACGTGTACCGGGCAGATGGTAGACAGCGTGTATGGCGTTGTGTGGTCGAGCGGTTTGCTGATGTCAACGTTGTGAACAGAGTGCCCCATGGTGACGGTGGGGTTATAGTATGGGCAGGTATAAGCTACGGACAATGAACACAAATGCATTTTTATCGATTTGCAATTTGAATGCTCAGAGATACCGTGACGAGATCCTGAGGACCATTGTCGTGTCGTTCATCCGCCGCCATCACCTCATGTTTCAGCATGATAATGTACGGCCCCATGTCACAAGGATCTGTACACAATTCATGGAAACTGAAGCTGTTCACCAGACATGTCACCCATTGAGCATGTTTGGGATGCTCTGGATCTACATGCAGGACAGCGTGTTCCAGTTCCTCCATAGTCACCAGACATGTCACCCATTGAGCATGTTTGGGATGCTCTGGATCTACGTGCAGGACAGCGTGTTCTAGTTCCTCCATACTCACCTGACATGTCACCCATTGAGCATGTTGGGGATGCTCTGGATCTACGTGCAGGACAGCGTGTTCCAGTTCCTCCATACTCACCAGACACGTCACCCATTGAGCATGTTTGGGTTGCTGTGGATCGACATGTTGGACAGCGTGATCCAGTTCCACCATACTCACCATACATGTCACCCATTGAGCATGTTTGGGATGCTCTGGATCGACATGTTGGACAGCGTGTAACAATTCCTCCATACTCACCAGACATGTCACCCATTGAGCATGTTGGGGATGCTCTGGATCTACATGTTGGACAGCATGTTCCAGTTCCTCCATACTCACCTGACATGTCACCCATTGAGCATGTTGGGGATGCTCTGGATCGACATGTTGGACAGCGTGTTCCAATTCCTCCATACTCACCACACATGTCACCCATTGAGCATGTTGGGGATGCTCTGGATCTACGTGCAGGACCGCGTGTTCCAATTCCTCCATAGTCACCAGACACGTCACCCATTGAGCATGGTTGGGATGCTCTGGATCGACATGTTGGACAGCGTGTTCCAATTCCTCCATACCAGACATGTCACCCATAGAGCATGTTTGGGATGCTCTGGATCTACGTGCAGGACAGCGTGTTCCAATTCCCGCCAATATCCAGCAACTTCACACAGCAGTTGAAGAGGAGTGGGACAACATTCCACAGGCCACAATCAGCAGCCTGATCAACTCTATGTGAAGGAGATGTGTGGTGCTGCATAAGGCAAATGGTGGTCACACCAGATACTGACTGGTTCTATGATCCACACCAGATACTGACTGGTTTTCTGATCCACACCAGATACTGACTGGTTCTATGATCCACACCAGATACTGACTGGTTTTCTGATCCACACCAGATACTGACTGGTTTTCTGATCCACACCAGATACTGACTGGTTCTCTGATCCACACCAGATACTGACTGGTTCTCTGATCCACACCAGATACTGACTGGTTTTCTGATCCACACCAGATACTGACTGGTTTTCTGATCCACACCAGATACTGACTGGTTTTCTGATCCACACCAGATACTGACTGGTTTTCTGATCCACACCCCTACCTTTTAGTCTTAAAGGTATCTGTGACCAACAGATGGATATCTGTATTCCCAGTCATGTGAAATCCATAGATTAGGGCCTAATCCATTTCTCAGTTGACTGATTTCCTCATATGAACTTTAACTCAGTTGTGTTTGTGTTCAGTGTATGTTATCCCTGTGGGACTTGAACCCACCATTTTTTGGATTTGTTAGCCTAGCGTCCTGCTCTTCCCAACTTGACATTGACCCTGTTGTCTCACCTCTTCCTCAGAGCTACCTTCCTCCAACCAAAAACGGAGTGGAACCCAAACGGCCGAGTCGCCCCATCAACATCACGTCACTGGTCAGACTGTCCACCACAGTGCCCAACACTATCGTGGTGTCGTGGACCTCAGAGATAGGCAGGGTAAGGAATCTATTGTGATGTCATGGACCTCAGAGATAGGCAGGGTAAGGAATCTATTGTGATGTCATGGACTGCAGAGTTAGGCAGGGTAAGGAATCTATTGTGATGTCATGGACTGCAGAGTTAGGCAGGGTAATGAATCTATTGTGATGTCATGGACCGCAGAGTTAGGCAGGGTAAGGAATCTATTGTGATGTCATGGACCGCAGAGTTAGGCAGGGTAAGGAATCTATTGTGATGTCATGGACCGCAGAGTTAGGCATGGTAAGGAATCTATTGTGATGTCATGGACCGCAGAGTTAGGCAGGGTAAGGAATCTATTGTGATGTCATGGACTGCAGAGTTAGGCAGGGTAAGGAATCTATTGTGATGTCATGGACTGCAGAGTTAGGCAGGGTAAGGAATCTATCGTGATGTCATGGACTGCAGAGTTAGGCACGGTAAGGAATCTATCGTGATGTCATGGACTGCAGAGTTAGGCAGGGTAAGGAATCTATTGTGATGTCATGGACCGCAGAGTTAGGCACGGTAAGGAATCTATCGTGATGTCATGGACCGCAGAGTTAGGCAGGGTAAGGAATCTATTGTGATGTCATGGACCGCAGAGTTAGGCAGGGTAAGGAATCTATCGTGATGTCATGGACTGCAGAGTTAGGCAGGGTAAGGAATCTATTGTGATGTCATGGACCGCAGAGTTAGGCAGGGTAAGGAATCTATTGTGATGTCATGGACCGCAGAGTTATTTAGAATCCCGATTGGAAGATTCCCGGGATCAGATAGGAATAAGCAAGAAATCCAGAATCCACCAACCAGGATTTCTGGAAACCTGGGAAATTTGGGAACATGACCAGTATTTTGCAACCCTAAGGCAGGCTGGCTGGCTGACAAACTACTGAAATAGATGTTAGCAAAGACTGTTGGATAAAGCTGTGGCATAAAGATAAAGACCAGTGTTTGTATACTATGTGGTTGCTGCTGTGAAGCCCACAGAGCATGGAGAATGTTATTCTATTCGGTTCCATTGTTTTGTGTCATGGTGGTTCATTGTGATAACCTCCGTCCCTGTTGTCCTGCCTCCTCTCTCAGAGTTTCTCCATGGCAGTCTACCTGGCGAGACAGCAGACATCCACAACCCTGCTACAGAGACTACGAGCCAAAGGCATCCGCAACCCAGACCACTCCAGAGCTCTCAGTAGGTGGCTCTCTGATATTAGATGGTGCTGCCAGGCCTCGTCCCAGATCTGTTGGTACTGTGAACCCAAGACCCTAATGGACCATAGGAGCTGACTCTTAAGGCATCAAGCTGGGGGATTGGGAACGTGATCTTTATTGGTGTCATCCAGCTCATTATGTTCTGTGTTGTCTCTCTCCACAGTCAGAGAAGTTAACAGCAGAGATTGTGTTGTCTCTCTCTCTCTCTCCACAGTCAGAGAAGTTAACAGCAGAGATTGTGTTGTCTCTCTCTACAGTCAGAGAAGTTAACAGCAGAGATTGTTTTGTCAATTCAATTCAAGGGCTTTATTGGCATGGGAAACATGTGTTAACATTGCCAAAGCAAGTGAGGTAGATAATATATAAAGTGAATATATAAAGTGAAATAAACAATAAAAATGAACAGTAAACATCACACATACAGAAGTTTCAAAACAATAAAGACATTACAAATGTCATATATATATACACAGTGTTTTAACAATTTACAAATGGTAAAGGACACAAGATAAAAGAGAAGTTAACAGCAGAGATTGTGTTGTCTCTCTCTCTCTCTACAGTCAAAGAAGTTAACAGCAGAGATTGTGTTGTCTCTCTCTCTCTACAGTCAAAGAAGTTAACAGCAGAGATTGTGTTGTCTCTCTCTCTCTCTACAGTCAGAGAAGTTAACAGCAGAGATTGTGTTGTCTCTCTCTCTCTCTACAGTCAGAGAAGTTAACAGCAGAGATTGTGTTGTCTCTCTCTCTCTACAGTCAGAGAAGTTAACAGCAGAGATTGTGTTGTCTCTCTCTCTCTCTACAGTCAGAGAAGTTAACAGCAGAGATTGTGTTGTCTCTCTCTCTCTACAGTCAGAGAAGTTAACAGCAGAGATTGTGTTGTCTCTCTCTCTCTACAGTCAGAGAAGTTAACAGCAGAGATTGTGTTGTCTCTCTCTCTCTACAGTCAGAGAAGTTAACAGCAGAGATTGTGTTGTCTCTCTCTCTCTACAGTCAAAGAGAAGTTAACAGCAGAGATTGTGTTGTCTCTCTCTCTCTCTACAGTCAGAGAAGTTAACAGCAGAGATTGTGTTGTCTCTCTCTCTCTCTCTACAGTCAGAGAAGTTAACAGCAGAGATTGTGTTGTCTCTCTCTCTCTCTACAGTCAGAGAAGTTAACAGCAGAGATTGTGTTGTCTCTCTCTACAGTCAGAGAAGTTAACAGCAGAGATTGTGTTGTCTCTCTCTCTCTCTCTACAGTCAGAGAAGTTAACAGCAGAGATTGTGTTGTCTCTCTCTCTCTCTACAGTCAGAGAAGTTAACAGCAGAGATTGTGTTGTCTCTCTCTCTCTACAGTCAGAGAAGTTAACAGCAGAGATTGTGTTGTCTCTCTCTCTCTACAGTCAGAGAAGTTAACAGCAGAGATTGTGTTGTCTCTCTCTACAGTCAGAGAAGTTAACAGCAGAGATTGTGTTGTCTCTCTCTCTCTCTCTCTCTCTACAGTCAGAGAAGTTAACAGCAGAGATTGTGTTGTCTCTCTCTCTTTCTACAGTCAAAGAGAAGTTAACAGCAGAGATTGTGTTGTCTCTCTCTACAGTCAGAGAAGTTAACAGCAGAGATTGTGTTGTCTCTCTCTCTCTACAGTCAGAGAAGTTAACAGCAGAGATTGTGTTGTCTCTCTCTCTCTCTACAGTCAGAGAAGTTAACAGCAGAGATTGTGTTGTCTCTCTCTCTCTACAGTCAGAGAAGTTAACAGCAGAGATTGTGTTGTCTCTCTCTCTCTCTCTCTCTACAGTCAGAGAAGTTAACAGCAGAGATTGTGTTGTCTCTCTCTCTCTCTACAGTCAGAGAAGTTAACAGCAGAGATTGTGTTGTCTCTCTCTCTCTCTCTACAGTCAAAGAAGTTAACAGCAGAGATTGTGTTGTCTCTCTCTCTCTCTACAGTCAGAGAAGTTAACAGCAGAGATTGTGTTGTCTCTCTCTCTCTCTCTACAGTCAGAGAAGTTAACAGCAGAGATTGTGTTGTCTCTCTCTCTCTCTACAGTCAGAGAAGTTAACAGCAGAGATTGTGTTGTCTCTCTCTCTCTACAGTCAGAGAAGTTAACAGCAGAGATTGTGTTGTCTCTCTCTCTCTACAGTCAGAGAAGTTAACAGCAGAGATTGTGTTGTCTCTCTCTCTCTCTACAGTCAGAGAAGTTAACAGCAGAGATTGTGTTGTCTCTCTCTCTCTACAGTCAAAGAGAAGTTAACAGCAGAGATTGTGTTGTCTCTCTCTCTCTCTCTACAGTCAGAGAAGTTAACAGCAGAGATTGTGTTGTCTCTCTCTCTCTCTCTCTCTACAGTCAGAGAAGTTAACAGCAGAGATTGTGTTGTCTCTCTCTCTCTCTACAGTCAGAGAAGTTAACAGCAGAGATTGTGTTGTCTCTCTCTACAGTCAGAGAAGTTAACAGCAGAGATTGTGTTGTCTCTCTCTCTCTCTCTCTACAGTCAGAGAAGTTAACAGCAGAGATTGTGTTGTCTCTCTCTCTCTCTACAGTCAAAGAAGTTAACAGCAGAGATTGTGTTGTCTCTCTCTCTCTCTACAGTCAGAGAAGTTAACAGCAGAGATTGTGTTGTCTCTCTCTCTCTCTACAGTCAGAGAAGTTAACAGCAGAGATTGTGTTGTCTCTCTCTACAGTCAGAGAAGTTAACAGCAGAGATTGTGTTGTCTCTCTCTCTCTCTCTCTCTACAGTCAGAGAAGTTAACAGCAGAGATTGTGTTGTCTCTCTCTCTTTCTACAGTCAAAGAGAAGTTAACAGCAGAGATTGTGTTGTCTCTCTCTACAGTCAGAGAAGTTAACAGCAGAGATTGTGTTGTCTCTCTCTCTCTACAGTCAGAGAAGTTAACAGCAGAGATTGTGTTGTCTCTCTCTCTCTCTACAGTCAGAGAAGTTAACAGCAGAGATTGTGTTGTCTCTCTCTCTCTACAGTCAGAGAAGTTAACAGCAGAGATTGTGTTGTCTCTCTCTCTCTCTCTCTCTACAGTCAGAGAAGTTAACAGCTGAGATTGTGTTGTCTCTCTCTCTCTCTCTACAGTCAAAGATAAGTTAACAGCAGAGATTGTGTTGTCTCTCTCTCTACAGTCAAAGATAAGTTAACAGCAGAGATTGTGTTGTCTCTCTCTCTCTCTACAGTCAAAGAGAAGTTAACAGCTGACCCTGACAGTGAGATTGCGACCACCAGTCTACGAGTCTCTCTCCTCTGTCCGGTACGTACCCTCATTTACGTTTTAGTAATTTAGCAGACGTTCTTAATCAGATTTACGGTCAAATCAGTGCATTCAACCTGGGTGAAATAATAATTAATTAATTAGTAGAGGAAACGCATCAAAATCACCGTAAAATGTAGTTATCAGTCCTTATGATGTTGATGTATGTTCATCTTCCTGTTTCCTGTTTCCTGTCTAGCTGGGGAAGATGCGTCTGATGATCCCGTGCAGAGCGTTGACGTGTTCCCACCTCCAGTGTTTCGACGCTACTCTTTACATCCAGATGAATGAGAAGAAACCCACGTGGGTGTGTCCTGTCTGTGATCAGAAGGCCCCCTACCAACACCTCATCATCGACGGGTTCGTTCTGCTGCTGCCCCCGCTTACCCTTCCCCCCCCTCCCCGTACCCTCTCCCCCTTACCCTTCCCCCTCTCCCCTTACCCTTACCCTTCCCCCCTCTCCCCCTTACCCTCCCCCCTCTCCCCCTTACCCCCCATCTCCCCCTTATCCCCCTTACCCTTACCCCCTCTCCCCCTTACCCTTACCCCCTCTCCCCCTTACCCTTCCCCAAGACCCCCTTACCCCCTTTATTTTCTAAAATAATAGTTAAGACATCAACTATGAAATATCACCTGTGGAATCATATAGTAACCAAACAAGTGTCAAACACTGTAGCTCAGTTGGTAGAGCATGGCGCTTGTAACGCCAGGGTAGTGGGTTCGATCCCCGGGACCACCCATACGTAGACTGTATGCACACATGACTGTAAGTCGCTTTGGATAAAAGCGTCTGCTAAATGGCATATATAAATCAAATATATATTTCAGATTCTTCAAGGACTTTCTCTCCGTCTCTCTCCATCTCTCTCCGTCTCTCTCTCCGTCTCTCTCCGTCTCTCTCCGTCTTTCTCCGTCTCTCTCCGTCTCTCTCCATCTCTCTCCGTCTCTCTACATCGCTCTCACTTTCTCTCCATCTCTCTACATCTCTCTCCGTCTCTCTACATCTCTCTACATCCCTCTCCGTCTCTCTACATCTCTCTCCATCTCTCTACGTCTCTCTCCATCTCTCTCCGTCTCTCTCCATCTCTCTCCGTCTCTCTCCATCTCTCTCCGTCTCTCTACATCTCTCTCCGTCTCTCTACGTCTCTCTACGTCTCTCTCCGTCTCTCTGACAGGGGAAAACTCCAAACACATGTCTTTATTCTATCATCCAATGCATAGCAGTACAGTAGCACCTATTTCTAATCTCCTCCGTGTGTGTGTGTGTGTGTGTGTGTGTGTGTGTGTGTGTGTGTGTGTGTGTGTGTGTGTGTGTGTGTGTGTGTGTGTGTGTGTGTGTGTGTGTGTGTGTGTGTGTGTGTGTGTGTGTGTGTGTGTGTGTGTGTGTGTGTGTGTGTGTGTGTGTCTGCAGGTTGTTCATGGAGATCCTGAACAGCTGTGAGGACTGTGATGAGATCCAGTTTAAAGAGGACGGGAACTGGTATCCCATGAGGTCGAAGAAGGAGGTCACAGAGGTATCTGCTTCATTCAACGGCGATGACGGTACGTGGCCAACTTAATACTCTATTGCAGTAGTTCCCAAACCACCACCTCCTACATAGCTAGATGACTGCTGTGGTTACCTAGCTAGATGACTGCTGTGGTTACCTAGCTAGATGACTGCTGTGGTTACATAGCTAGATGACTGCTGTGGTTACATAGCTAGATGACTGCTGTGGTTACCTAGCTAGATGACTGCTGTGGTTACCTAGCTAGATGACTGCTGTGGTTACCTAGCTAGTTGACTGCTGTGGCTACATAGCTAGTTGACTGCTGAGGCTACCTAGCTAGTTGACTGCTGTGGCTACCTAGCTAGTTGACTGATGTGGCTACCTAGCTAGTTGACTGCTGTGGCTACCTAGCTAGTTGACTGCTGTGGCTACCTAGCTAGTTGACTGCTGATGCTACCTAGCTAGTTGACTGCTGTGGCTACCTAGCTAGTTGACTGCTGAGGCTACCTAGCTAGATGACTGCTGTGGCTACCTAGCTAGATGACTGCTGAGGCTACCCTAGCTAGATGACTGCTGAGGCTACCTAGCTATATGACTGCTGAGGCTACCTAGCTAGTTGACTGCTGAGTCTAGAAAACGAAACAGCTAGCTAGCTAGTTGACTGCTGTGGCTACCTAGCTAGTTGACTGCTGTGGCTACCTAGCTAGTTGACTGGTGTGGCTACCTAGCTAGTTGACTGCTGTGGCTACCTAGCTAGTTGATTGCTGTGGCTAGAAAACTAAACAGCTAGCTAGGTAGATGACTGCTGAGGCTACCATGCTAGTTGACTGCTGAGGCTAGAAAACGAAACAGCTAGCTAGCTAGTTGACTGCTGTGGCTAGAAAACAAAACAGCTACCTAGCTAGTTGACTGCTGAGGCTACCTAGCTAGTTGACTGCTGTGGCTACCTAGCTAGTTGACTGATGAGGCTACCTAGCTAGTTGACTGCTGAGGCTAGAAAACGAAACAACTAGCTAGCTAGATGACTGCTGAGGCTACCTAGCTAGTTGACTGCTGAGGCTACCTAGCTAGTTGACTGCTGAGGCTACCTAGCTAGTTGACCGCTGTGGCTACCTAGCTAGTTGACTGCTGTGGCTACCTAGCTAGTTGACTGCTGTGGCTACCTAGCTAGATGACTGCCGAGGCTACCTAGCTAGATGACTGCCGTGGCTACCTAGCTAGTTGACTGCTGTGGCTACCTAGCTAGTTGACTGCTGAGGCTACCTAGCTAGATGACTGCTGAGGCTACCTAGCTAGTTGACTGCTGTGGCTACCTAGCTAGTTGACTGCTGAGGCTAGAAAACGAAACAGCTAGCTAGCTAGTTGACTGCTGTGGTTACCTAGCTAGTTGACTGCTGTGGTTACCTAGCTAGTTGACTGCTGAGGCTAGAAAACGAAACAGCTAGCTAGCTAGTTGACTGCTGTGGCTACCTAGCTAGATGACTGCTGTGGCTACCTAGCTAGATGACTGCTGAGGCTAGAAAACGAAACAGCTAGCTAGCTAGTTGACTGCTGTGGCTACCTAGCTAGATGACTGCTGTGGCTACCTAGCTAGATGACTGCTGAGGCTACCTAGCTAGTTGACTGCTGTGGCTACCTAGCTAGATGACTGCTGTGGTTACCTAGCTAGTTGACTGCTGAGGCTACCCTAGCTAGTTGACTGCTGAGGCTACCTAGCTAGATGACTGCGGAGGCTACCTAGCTAGTTGACTGCTGAGGCTACCTAGCTAGATGACTGCTGAGACTACCTAGCTAGGTGACTGCTGAGGCTACCTAGCTAGGTGACTGCTGTGGCTAGCTAGCTAGGTGACTGCTGTGGCTACCTAGCTAGTTGACTGCTGTGGCTACCTAGCTAGTTGACTGCTGAGGCTACCTAGCTAGATGAGTGCTGAGGCTAGAAAACTAAACAGCTAGCTAGCTAGTTGACTGCTGAGGCTACCTAGCTAGTTGACTGCTGTGGCTACCTAGCTAGTTGACTGCTGTGGCTACCTAGCTAGTTGACTGCTGTGGCTACCTAGCTAGTTGACTGCTGAGGCTAGAAAATGAAATAGCTAGCTAGCTAGTTGACCGCTGTGGCTACCTAGCTAGTTGACTGCTGAGGCTAGAAAACTAAACAGCTAGCTAGCTAGTTGACTGCTGAGGCTACCTAGCTAGTTGACTGCTGTGGCTACCTAGCTAGTTGACTGCTGTGGCTACCTAGCTAGTTGACTGCTGTGGTTACCTAGCTAGTTGACTGCTGAGGCTACCTAGCTAGATGACTGCTGAGGCTACCTAGCTAGATGACTGCTGTGGTTACCTAGCTAGTTGACTGCTGAGGCTACCCTAGCTAGTTGACTGCTGAGGCTACCTAGCTAGATGACTGCGGAGGCTACCTAGCTAGTTGACTGCTGAGGCTACCTAGCTAGATGACTGCTGAGGCTACCTAGCTAGGTGACTGCTGAGGCTACCTAGCTAGGTGACTGCTGTGGCTAGCTAGCTAGGTGACTGCTGTGGCTACCTAGCTAGTTGACTGCTGTGGCTACCTAGCTAGTTGACTGCTGTGGCTACCTAGCTAGTTGACTGCTGAGGCTACCTAGCTAGTTGACTGCTGAGGCTAGAAAACGAAACAGCTAGCTAGCGAGTTGACTGGTGTGGCTACCTAGCTAGTTGACTGCTGAGGCTAGAAAATGAAACAGCTAGCTAGCTAGTTGACCGCTGTGGCTACCTAGCTAGTTGACTGCTGAGGCTAGAAAACTAAACAGCTAGCTAGCTAGTTGACTGCTGAGGCTACCTAGCTAGTTGACTGCTGTGGCTACCTAGCTAGTTGACTGCTGTGGCTACCTAGCTAGTTGACTGGTGTGGCTACCTAGCTAGTTGACTGCTGAGGCTAGAAAATGAAATAGCTAGCTAGCTAGTTGACCGCTGTGGCTACCTAGCTAGTTGACTGCTGAGGCTAGAAAACTAAACAGCTAGCTAGCTAGTTGACTGCTGAGGCTACCTAGCTAGTTGACTGCTGTGGCTACCTAGCTAGTTGACTGCTGTGGCTACCTAGCTAGTTGACTGCTGTGGTTACCTAGCTAGTTGACTGCTGAGGCTACCTAGCTAGATGACTGCTGAGGCTACCTAGCTAGATGACTGCTGAGGCTACCTAGCTAGTTGACTGCGGAGGCTACCTAGCTAGATGACTGCGGAGGCTACCTAGCTAGTTGACTGCTGTGGCTACCTAGCTAGTTGACTGCTGACGCTACCTAGCTAGTTGACTGCTGAGGCTACCTAGCTAGTTGACTGCTGAGGCTAGAAAACGAAACAGCTAGCTAGCTAGATGAGTGCTGTGGCTAGAAAACTAAACAGCTAGCTAGCTAGATGAGTGCTGTGGCTAGAAAACTAAACAGCTAGCTAGCTAGTTGACTGCTGAGGCTAGCTAGCTAGATGACTGCTGTGGCTAGCTAGCTAGATGACTGCTGAGGCTACCTAGCTAGTTGACTGCTGTGGCTAGAAAACTAAACAGCTAGCTAGCTAGATGAGTGCTGAGGCTAGAAAACTAAACAGCTAGCTAGCTAGTTGACTGCTGAGGCTACCTAGCTAGTTGACTGCTGTGGCTACCTAGCTAGTTGACTGCTGTGGCTACCTAGCTAGTTGACTGGTGTGGCTACCTAGCTAGTTGACTGCTGAGGCTAGAAAATGAAATAGCTAGCTAGCTAGTTGACCGCTGTGGCTACCTAGCTAGTTGACTGCTGAGGCTAGAAAACTAAACAGCTAGCTAGCTAGTTGACTGCTGAGGCTACCTAGCTAGTTGACTGCTGTGGCTACCTAGCTAGTTGACTGCTGTGGCTACCTAGCTAGTTGACTGCTGTGGTTACCTAGCTAGTTGACTGCTGAGGCTACCTAGCTAGATGACTGCTGAGGCTACCTAGCTAGATGACTGCTGTGGTTACCTAGCTAGTTGACTGCTGAGGCTACCCTAGCTAGTTGACTGCTGAGGCTACCTAGCTAGTTGACTGCGGAGGCTACCTAGCTAGTTGACTGCTGAGGCTACCTAGCTAGATGACTGCTGAGGCTACCTAGCTAGGTGACTGCTGAGGCTACCTAGCTAGGTGACTGCTGTGGCTAGCTAGCTAGGTGACTGCTGTGGCTACCTAGCTAGTTGACTGCTGTGGCTACCTAGCTAGTTGACTGCTGAGGCTACCTAGCTAGTTGACTGCTGAGGCTAGAAAACGAAACAGCTAGCTAGCGAGTTGACTGGTGTGGCTACCTAGCTAGTTGACTGCTGAGGCTAGAAAATGAAACAGCTAGCTAGCTAGTTGACCGCTGTGGCTACCTAGCTAGTTGACTGCTGAGGCTAGAAAACTAAACAGCTAGCTAGCTAGTTGACTGCTGAGGCTACCTAGCTAGTTGACTGCTGTGGCTACCTAGCTAGTTGACTGCTGTGGCTACCTAGCTAGTTGACTGGTGTGGCTACCTAGCTAGTTGACTGCTGAGGCTAGAAAATGAAATAGCTAGCTAGCTAGTTGACCGCTGTGGCTACCTAGCTAGTTGACTGCTGAGGCTAGAAAACTAAACAGCTAGCTAGCTAGTTGACTGCTGAGGCTACCTAGCTAGTTGACTGCTGTGGCTACCTAGCTAGTTGACTGCTGTGGCTACCTAGCTAGTTGACTGCTGTGGTTACCTAGCTAGTTGACTGCTGAGGCTACCTAGCTAGATGACTGCTGAGGCTACCTAGCTAGATGACTGCTGAGGCTACCTAGCTAGTTGACTGCGGAGGCTACCTAGCTAGATGACTGCGGAGGCTACCTAGCTAGTTGACTGCTGTGGCTACCTAGCTAGTTGACTGCTGTGGCTACCTAGCTAGTTGACTGCTGACGCTACCTAGCTAGTTGACTGCTGAGGCTACCTAGCTAGTTGACTGCTGAGGCTAGAAAACGAAACAGCTAGCTAGCTAGATGAGTGCTGTGGCTAGAAAACTAAACAGCTAGCTAGCTAGATGAGTGCTGTGGCTAGAAAACTAAACAGCTAGCTAGCTAGATGAGTGCTGTGGCTAGAAAACGAAACCGCTAGCTAGCTAGATGAGTGCTGTGGCTAGCCAAAAAAGGACTCGTTTTAAAAGTTTGTTTATCTTATCCTTGCTGTGTGCTAGCTCTGGGAGTCCAAATTCAGTACTGGTTGGCTCTCCGGGAAACAGGCTCGACGACCCCACTGCCTTAGTTTCAAACCACTTTGAAGTTTCATAGCACTCAATGCATGCACACAGTCTTTTTGTGTTATTGTAGATGGATTGACAGAAGGATTCACCCTCTTGCAGAGTCGCGTCGGACAGTAGAATCGGAGCCCCACAGGAACAGCTCATCCCACAGCAGTACCAATAAGGTGGTGGTGATTGATCTGACTCTGGACAGCTCTTCAGACGACGATCTGGACGATGAGCCTCCTCTCAAGAGACCCTGTCCCTCCTCCTCCTCCTTGTCCCCTGCCTCACCGCCTATCAGCAAGGGGTACGTCACCTCTGATGTCGCGTCCTGCTAACCCCTTGAACTGGGGTTAGCAGGACCCCAGTTTTGTGTTTTGAGGAGTTGAGATAAATTTGAGAACACTAATTTCCGTTGGACATTTTGTTCAATGCGTAATCTTCTTCATCGTCGTCTTCTCCCTACAGCGTGTTGAACCTCCACAGCCAGGTATCTCCGGTGGCCAGAGCTCCCAGCATGCCTCCTGTTGAGACCAGCTACATCCCCCTCCACCCCCCCTCATACAGGACTACAGCCACTACTACCACACCCCTAATGACCTGGACCTCAACTTCTTCTCATTCCTCCAGGGAGACAACCATCAGGTAATGACTTCACAAGATAGAACCATCAGGTAACGACTTCACAAGATAGAACCATCAGGTAACGACTTCACAAGATAGAACCATCAGGTAATGACTTCACAAGATAGAACCATCAGGTAATGACTTCACAAGATAGAACCATCAGGTAATGACTTCACAAGATAGAACCATCAGGTAATGACTTCACAAGATAGAACCATCAGGTAATGACTTCACAAGATAGAACCAGACAACACACTG
This sequence comes from Oncorhynchus gorbuscha, assembly GCF_021184085.1. Classification (NCBI taxonomy): domain Eukaryota; kingdom Metazoa; phylum Chordata; class Actinopteri; order Salmoniformes; family Salmonidae; genus Oncorhynchus; species Oncorhynchus gorbuscha. Next base: position 3,999,084 of record NC_060178.1, on the reverse strand, counting down.
GGAGACAGCCATTGTAGAACAGGATCTGCTTTTAGTCACTTCTACAGCTGGTCCTGGTGCGGCCAGTCTGCTTTCTTCTCTGGAGCTCTTTAAAAAATTGCTTCTGCTCGTTGCGGTCCGGCCCACGTTGCTTCTGCTCGTTGCGGTCCGCCCCCACGTGCTTTGCTCGTTACGGTCCGCCCCACGTTGCTTCTGCTCGTTGCGGTCCGCCCCACGTTGCTTCTGCTCGTTGCGTTCCGGCCCACGTTGCTTCTGCTCATCGCGGTCCGGCCCACGTTGCTTCTGCTCGTTGTGGTCTGCCCCACGTTGCTTCTGCTCCACGTTGCTTCTGCTCATTGCGGTCCGGCCCACGTTGCTTCTGCACGTTGCGGTCCGCCCCACGTTGCTTCTGCTCGTTGCGGTCTGCCCCACGTTGCTTCTGCTCGTTGCGGTCCGCCCCATGTTGCTTCTGCTCGTTGCGGTCCGCCCCAGGTTGCTTCGGCTCGTTGCGGTCCGGCCCACGTTGCTTCTGCTCGTTGCGGTCCGGCCCACGTTGCTTCTGCTCGTTGCGGTCCGGCCCACGTTGCTTCTGCTCGTTGCGGTCCGGCCCACGTTGCTTCTACTCGTTGCGGTCCGGCCCACGTTGCTTCTGCTCGTTGCGGTCTGCCCCACGTTGCTTCTGCTCGTTGCGGTCCGCCCCACGTTGCTTCTGCTCGTTGCGGTCTGCCCCACGTTGCTTCTGCTCGTTGAGGTCTGCCCCACGTTGCTTCTGCTCGTTGCGGTCCGCCCCACGTTGCTTCTGCTCGTTGCGGTCCGCCCCACGTTGCTTCTGCTCGTTGCGGTCCGCCCCACGTTGCTTCTGCTCGTTGCGGTCGGCCCCACGTTGCTTCTGCTCGTTGCGGTCTGCCCCACGTTGCTTCTGCTCGTTGCGGTCGGCCCCACGTTGCTGTAACTGTTGATGTAAATAAAATGTCTTAATAAATAATTGTGATTTATTTGACCCTCCTCTCTCTCTCTCTGTAGCATTACAACATGGTGATGACCCTCCCTCCTCTCTCTCTCTCTGTAGCATTACAACATGGTGATGACCCTCTCTCCTCTCTCTCTCTCTCTCTCTCTCTGTAGCATTACAACATGGTGATGACCCTCCCTCCTCTCTCTCTCTCTCTGTAGCATTACAACATGGTGATGACCCTCCCTCCTCTCTCTCTCTCTCTCTGTAGCATTACAACATGGTGATGACCCTCCCTCCTCTCTCTCTCTCTCTGTAGCATTACAACATGGTGGTGACCCTCCCTCCTCTCTCTCTCTCTCTCTGTAGCATTACAACATGGTGATGACCCTCCCTCCTCTCTCTCTCTCTCTGTAGCATTACAACATGGTGATGACCCTCCCTCCTCTCTCTCTCTGTAGCATTACAACATGGTGGTGACCCTCCCTCCTCTCTCTCTCTCTCTCTGTAGCATTACAACATGGTGATGACCCTCCCTCCTCTCTCTCTCTCTGTAGCATTACAACATGGTGATGGCCCTCCCTCCTCTCTCTCTCTCTCTCTGTAGCATTACAACATGGTGATGACCCTCCCTCCTCTCTCTCTCTCTCTGTAGCATTACAACATGGTGATGACCCTCCCTCTTCTCTCTCTCTGTAGCATTACAACATGGTGATGACCCTCCCTCCTCTCTCTCTCTCTGTAGCATTACAACATGGTGATGACCCTCCCTCCTCTCTCTCTCTCTGTAGCATTACAACATGGTGATGACCCTCCCTCCTCTCTCTCTCTCTCTCTCTGTAGCATTACAACATGGTGATGACCCTCCCTCCTCTCTCTCTCTCTCTGTAGCATTACAACATGGTGATGACCCTCCCTCCTCTCTCTCTCTGTAGCATTACAACATGGTGATGACCCTCCCTCCTCTCTCTCTCTCTGTAGCATTACAACATGGTGATGGCCCTCCCTCCTCTCTCTCTCTCTCTCTCTGTAGCATTACAACATGGTGATGACCCTCCCTCCTCTCTCTCTCTCTCTCTCTCTCTGTAGCATTACAACATGGTGATGACCCTCCCTCCTCTCTCTCTCTCTCTCTGTAGCATTACAACATGGTGATGACCCTCCCTCCTCTCTCTCTCTCTGTAGCATTACAACATGGTGATGACCCTCCCTCCTCTCTCTCTCTCTGTAGCATTACAACATGGTGATGACCCTCCCTCCTCTCTCTCTCTCTCTCTGTAGCATTACAACATGGTGATGACCCTCCCTCCTCTCTCTCTCTGTAGCATTACAACATGGTGGTGACCCTCCCTCCTCTCTCTCTCTCTCTCTCTGTAGCACTACAACATGGTGATGGCCGCAGCTGCGGCGGCCTCAGCCTCCGATGACCACGACTTGCTCCTGAACCGCTTCTTGCCCTATAGCTCCTCCCAGATGTTCCTGGACCAATCAGGGACCCCCGGCGGTGTGAGCAGCGCCCTGGCAGCAGCCAACGGGGGCAGCAACAGCGGTAGCAGCTCCAGTCTGGTGTCGTCAAGTAGTTTGAGAGAGAGGGATCGGGAAAGGGACAGCAGGTCGAACGCAGCGGCGACAGTCATATATGGCTCCATACCAGACGTGATCTCACTAGACTGAAGGGAAGAGGCTCCTGTCCGTACAGAACTGTGGGGAAAAACAACTGGAGGGAGAAAATAGAAACCGGAGTTTTGTTTTGTAAATAGAAAACTAAAAGGGAAAGAAACAGTGCTATGTACAGAGAGGAAAAAAATATCTATTTTAAATGTTACTGTAAACAAAATCCTGATGATGATGAGTAACTTCAATTGATTTTTTTTTGTTTTCTTCTTCTGTGGATTACCGGAGCTTTTAAAAAAAAAAAAAAAAAAAAAAGACAGCCTCTTCATGTTCTCCCCATTTTGATGATATTATATATGACCTTTTTGTACTTCGTTTTCACTGTTTTTATTTCAATGTTTCCCCCGTCAACGGCATTATTTCTTGTCTCAAAACGCGTGTTTTTACTTCGGCTTCGACGCCAAAAGAGAATCTGTCCGGTTTTTTTTTCTGTTTTTGTCGTTTTCACTGTGGATTGTATTTTCTGTCAAACATTCTGTGGTCAAATTCTATTGTATTTTTAATTATTTTCAAGGTATTATTTATGATGCTTTTTAAGTTATGTTAGATCAATGTGTGCTGTTTTTTAAAAGCATTTCTTCGTCCCCCCCCCCTCTACATGTTATTGTTGTCGCTAGGATTACACAGGCTAGCCTGGATACCTAGTCTATTTGTGTCGTCATCCCACTCCTCGTCATGACCAAACAATAAGTGGTTGAGGAGTGGAATGATGGCACAAACTGACTGGCACCCAGGCTATACACGGGCTGGTTATAGGTCCACTACTGTGGTTGAGGAGTGGAATGATGGCACAAACTGACTGGCACCCAGGCTATACACGGGCTGGTTATAGGTCCACTACGGTGGTTGAGGAGTGGAATGATGGCACAAACTGACTGGCACCCAGGCTATACACGGGCTGGTTATAGATCCACTACAGTGGTTGAGGAGTGGAATGATGGCACAAACTGACTGGCACCCAGGCTATACACGGGCTGGTTATAGATCCACTACGGTGGTTGAGGAGTGGAATGATGACACAAACTGACTGGCACCCAGGCTATACACGGGCTGGTTATAGATCCACTACGGTGGTTGAGGAGTGGAATGATGGCACAAACTGACTGGTACCCAGGCTATACACGGGCTGGTTATAGATCCACTACGGTGGTTGAGGAGTGGAATGATGACACAAACTGACTGGTACCCAGGCTATACACGGGCTGGTTATAGATCCACTACGGTGGTTGAGGAGTGGAATGATGGCTGGTTATATACTACTGTGGGTTGTCTGGTTTGTGCTCCTCTCTCATCTCTATTTAGCTGAGGAAACCTGATTTTCCCTGCCGAGTTCATCTTGTAGTTGTTTTCACGTAAGAAATACCATGCTGTATTGTCTGGTAAAATAGTGTTGAAATAGCCGCCATGTGTCCATTTTGGGGGATAAGGAAGACATAATATGATTTAAATTCAGTGTCCTATTATATTAAATGAAGGTGCATCGTCGACTCGTTCTTTCTCACTATTCACAAACGTATGGAATAAAACGGACTTTTTAAATGCTTAGCTTTGGAGATGGGTTCTGTAACACTCACTCCTTGAAGTGACGATTTTTATTTATTTTTACATTTTTAAAAACGGGATTTTCTATAACACGACTGGGTACGACCATTCAGGACGACGGGTCACGTGTGTTTTGTGAGGCACTGGTCCAGGGTCTGAGGCTCCACGTGAGCCGAATCGGGAAGAAGTGGTACTCTCCTTTTACACAGCCTCTCGTCTGCGGTGGATCTGTAGTCACCCCGCTGTGTCCTTGTGGGTGAATTGTTGCTCAACGTGACTGTTGAATGTCTGACGGCAGCATCGTATGCCTGATAGGGTCATCCTGTAGGGTCATCCTATAGGGTCATCCTATAGGGTCATCCTGTAGGGTCATCTTATAGGGTCATCCTGTAGGGTCATCCTATAGGGTCCATCCTATAGGGTCATCCTGTAGGGTCATCCTGAACCATACTGTGCTGGCTCTGATTTTTATATTTTCACATTGTCCGTTTAGCAACTATGCTGGATGTGGAACCAGGAGAACACAGTAGAGCTTGGCTCAGATTGACCCCGTGGAATGGACCATGGTGAGGTTGGTTTCCTGAAGTCAACGCTCCTATTATGCCATCCTAAAGTATTAGTCCCCTCTCTTCCCTTCCTGTGTAAGTTCCGGTAGTCCCCTCTCTTCACTTCCTGTGTAAGTTCTGGTAGTCCCCTCTCTTCACTTCCTGTGTAAGTTCTGGTAGTCCCCTCTCTTCACTTCCTGTGTAAGTTCTGGTAGTCCCCTCTCTCCCCTTCCCTTCCTGTGTAAGTTCTGGTAGTCCCCTCTCTTCACTTCCTGTGTAAGTTCTGGTAGTCCCCTCTCTTCACTTCCTGTGTAAGTTCTGGTAGTCCCCTCTCTTCACTTCCTGTGTAAGTTCTGGTAGTCCCCTCTCTTCCCTTCCTGTGTAAGTTCTGGTAGTCCCCTCTCTTCACTTCCTGTGTAAGTTCTGGTAGTCCCCTCTCTTCACTTCCTGTGTAAGTTCTGGTAGTCCCCTCTCTCCCCTTCCTGTGTAAGTTCTGGTAGTCCCCTCTCTTCACTTCCTGTGTAAGTTCTTGTAGTCCCCTCTCTTCACTTCCTGTGTAAGTTCTGGTAGTCCCCTCTCTTCACTTCCTGTGTAAGTTCTGGTAGTCCCCTCTCTTCCCTTCCTGTGTAAGTTCTGGTAGTCCCCTCTCTTCACTTCCTGTGTAAGTTCTGGTAGTCCCCTCTCTTCACTTCCTGTGTAAGTTCTGGTAGTCCCCTCTCTCCCCTTCCTGTGTAAGTTCTGGTAGTCCCCTCTCTTCACTTCCTGTGTAAGTTCTTGTAGTCCCCTCTCTTCACTTCCTGTGTAAGTTCTGGTAGTCCCCTCTCTTCACTTCCTGTGTAAGTTCTTGTAGTCCCCTCTCTTCACTTCCTGTGTAAGTTCTGGTAGTCCCCTCTCTTCACTTCCTGTGTAAGTTCTGGTAGTCCCCTCTCTCCCCTTCCTGTGTTAGTTCTGGTAGTCCCCTCTCTTCACTTCCTGTGTAAGTTCTGGTAGTCCCCTCTCTCCCCTTCCTGTGTAAGTTATGGTAGTCCCCTCTCTCCCCTTCCTGTGTAAGTTCTGGTAGTCCCCTCTCTTCCCTTCCTGTGTAAGTTCTGGTAGTCCCCTCTCTCCCCTTCCTGTGTAAGTTCTGGTAGTCCCCTCTCTTCCCTTCCTGTGTAAGTTCTGGTAGTCCCCTCTCTCCCCTTCCTGTGTAAGTTCTGGTAGTCCCCTCTCTTCACTTCCTGTGTAAGTTCTGGTAGTCCCCTCTCTCCCCTTCCTGTGTAAGTTCTGGTAGTCCCCTCTCTCCCCTTCCTGTGTAAGTTCTGGTAGTCCCCTCTCTTCACTTCCTGTGTAAGTTCTGGTAGTCCCCTCTCTCCCCTTCCTGTGTAAGTTCTGGTAGTCCCCTCTCTTCACTTCCTGTGTAAGTTCTGGTTGTCCCCTCTCTCCCCTTCCTGTGTAAGTTCTGGTAGTCCTCTCTCTTCTCTTCCCTTCCTGTGTAAGTTCTGGTTGTCCCCTCTCTCCCCTTCCTGTGTAAGTTCTGGTAGTCCTCTCTCTTCTCTTCCCTTCCTGTGTAAGTTCTGGTAGTCCCCTCTCTCCCCTTCCTGTGTAAGTTCTGGTTGTCCCCTCTCTCCCCTTCCTGTGTAAGTTCTGGTAGTCCTCTCTCTTCTCTTCCCTTCCTGTGTAAGTTCTGGTAGTCCCCTCTCTTCCCTTCCTGTGTAAGTTCTGGTAGTCCCCTCTCTCCCCTTCCTGTGTAAGTTCTGGTAGTCCCCTCTCTTCACTTCCTGTGTAAGTTCTGGTAGTCCCCTCTCTTCACTTCCTGTGTAAGTTCTGGTAGTCCCCTCTCTCCCCTTCCTGTGTAAGTTCTGGTAGTCCAGAACTTACGCTCTTATCCAGAGCGACTTACAAATTGGTGCATTCACCTTATGACATCCAGTGGAACAGTCACTTTACAATAGTGCATCTAAATCTTAAAGGGGGGGTGAGAAGGATTACTTAACCTATCCTAGGTATTCCTTAAAGAGGTGGGGTTTCAGGTGTCTCCGGAAGGTGGTGATTGACTCCGCTGTCCTGGCGTCGTGAGGGTGTTTGTTCCACCATTGGGGGCCAGAGCAGCGAACAGTTTGACTGGGCTGAGCGGGAACTGTACTTCCTCAGTGGTAGGGAGGCGAGCAGGCCAGAGGTGGATGAACGCAGTGCCCTTGTTTGGGTGTAGGGCCTGATCAGAGCCTGGAGGTACCGAGGTGCCGTTCCCCTCACAGCTCCGTAGGCAAGCACCATGGTCTTGTAGCGGATGCGAGCTTCAACTGGAAGCCAGTGGAGAGAACGGAGGAGCGGGGTGACGTGAGAGAACTTGAGAGGTTGAACACCAGACGGGCTGCGGCGTTCTGGATGAGTTGAAGGGGTTTAATGGCACAGGCAGGGAGCCCAGCCAACAGCGAGTTGCAGTAATCCAGACGGGAGATGACAAGTGCCTGGATTAGGACCTGCACCGCTTCCTGTGTGAGGCAGGGTCGTACTCTGCGGATGTTGTAGAGCATGAACCTACAGGAACGGGCCACCGCCTTGATGTTGGTTGAGAACGACAGGGTGTTGTCCAGGATCACGCCAAGGTTCTTAGCGCTCTGGGAGGAGGACACAATGGAGTTGTCAACCGTGATGGCGAGATCATGGAACGGGCAGTCCTTCCCCGGGAGGAAGAGCAGCTCCGTCTTGCCGAGGTTCAGCTTGAGGTGGTGATCCGTCATCCACACTGATATGTCTGCCAGACATGCAGAGATGCGATTCGCCACCTGGTCATCAGAAGGGGGAAAGGAGAAGATTAATTGTGTGTCGTCTGCATAGCAATGATAGGAGAGACCATGTGAGGTTATGACAGAGCCAAGTGACTTGGTGTATAGCGAGAATAGGAGAGGGCCTAGAACAGAGCCCTGGGGGACACCAGTGGTGTGTAAGTTCTAGTAGTCCCCTCTCTTCCCTTCCTGTGTAAGTTCTGGTAGTCCCCTCTCTTCCCTTCCTGTGTAAGTTCTGGTAGTCCCCTCTCTTCCCTTCCTGTGTAAGTTCTGGTAGTCCCCTCTCTCCCCTTCCTGTGTAAGTTCTGGTAGTCCCCTCTCTTCCCTTCCTGTGTAAGTTCTAGTAGTCCCCTCTCTTCACTTCCTGTGTTCACGGTTAGTATTTCTTTCCTTTTTTTATTGTTGGTGGAGTCATTGTATATGATATTTCTTTAGTAATTCTATGATTCATGCTATTTAAAAGACACTTGTTGCTTGATATGCATCAGTGTTCTGTGTCTGTTTCTTCTATTGAACGATGCCAATATCACCACAGAGGCTTTCTGACTGGTCCCTTTGGGTCTACCTGGCTCTCACACTGCAGGTCTCCCTACAGTTTCCAGTGCTTAGCTCTGCCCGACGAATGGCGCACGACACAACACTGCGTTTTTACTTTTTGGAAACGTCGGCCATTGCTTTGCGATACGACTCTTTGTAACGTGGACCTTATCTTTCATCAGCGAGAAGAAATCTTTACAATAAAAATATACACTGTAGTATTTACAGACCCATACAGCCTCCATCCTACTAAACTACACTGTAGTAGTCACAGGTCCATACAGCCTCCATCCTACTAAACTACACTGTAGTAGTTACAGGTCCATACAGCCTCCATCCTACTAAACTACACTGTAGTAGTTACAGACCCATACAGCCTCCATCCTACTAAACTACACTGTAGCAGTTACAGACCCATACAGCCTCCATCCTACTAAACTACACTGTAGTAGTTACATATCTATACAGCCTCCATCCTACTAAACTACACTGTAGTAGTTACAGATCCATACAGCCTCCATCCTACTAAACTACACTGTAGTAGTCACAGGTCCATACAGCCTCCATCCTACTAAACTACACTGTAGTAGTTACAGACCCATACAGCCTCCATCCTACTAAACTACACTGTAGCAGTTACAGACCAATACAGCCTCCATCCTACTAAACTACACTGTAGTAGTTACATATCTATACAGCCTCCATCCTACTAAACTACACTGTAGTAGTTACAGATCCATACAGCCTCCATCCTACTAAACTACACTGTAGTAGTCACAGGTCCATACAGCCTCCATCCTACTAAACTACACTGTAGTAGTTACAGACCCATACAGCCTCCATCCTACTAAACTACACTGTAGCAGTTACAGACCCATACAGCCTCCATCCTACTAAACTACACTGTAGTAGTTACATATCTATACAGCCTCCATCCTACTAAACTACACTGTAGTAGTTACAGACCCATACAGCCTCCATCCTACTAAACTACACTGTAGCAGTTACAGACCCATACAGCCTCTATCCTACTAAACTACACTGTAGTAGTTACAGATCCATACAGCCTCCATCCTACTAAACTACACTGTAGTAGTTACAGATCCATACAGCCTCCATCCTACTAAACTACACTGTAGTAGTTACAGATCCATACAGCCTCCATCCTACTAAACTACACTGTAGTAGTTACAGACCCATACAGCCTCCATCCTACTAAACTACACTAGCAGTTACAGACCCATACAGCCTCCATCCTACTAAACTACACTGTAGTAGTTACAGATCCATACAGCTATGGAGCCTCCATCCTACTAAACTACACTGTAGTAGTTACAGATCCATACAGCCTCCATCCTACTAAACTACACTGTAGCAGTTACAGATCCATACAGCCTCCATCCTACTAAACTACACTGTAGTAGTTACAGATCCATACAGCTATGGAGCCTCCTTCCTACTAAACTACACTGTAGTAGTTACAGATCCATACAGCCTCCATCCTACTAAACTACACTGTAGTAGTTACAGATCCATACAGCCTCCATCCTACTAAACTACACTGTAGTAGTTACAGACCCATACAGCCTCCATCCTACTAAGCTACACTGTAGTAGTTACAGATCCATACAGCCTCCATCCTACTAAACTACACTGTAGTAGTTACAGACCCATACAGCCTCCATCCTACTAAACTACACTGTAGCAGTTACAGACCCATACAGCCTCCATCCTACTAAACTACACTGTAGTAGTTACAGATCTATACAGCCTCCATCCTACTAAACTACACTAGTAGTTACAGATCCATACAGCTATGGAGCCTCCATCCTACTAAACTACACTGTAGTAGTTACAGATCCATACAGCCTCCATCCTACTAAACTACACTGTAGTAGTTACAGATCCATACAGCTATGGAGCCTCCATCCTACGATTTCCCCCCCCTCTACATACTGGTCTGACACTAGACCCCCCCCCCTCTACATAATGGTCTGACACTAGACCCCCCTCTACATAATGGTCTGACACTAGATCCCCCCTCTACATACTGGTCTGACACTAGACCCCCCCTCTACATAATGGTCTGACACTAGATTCCCCCACCCCCCTCTACATACTGGTCTGACACTAGATCCCCCCCCTCTACATAATGGTCTGACACTAGATTCCCCCCACCCCCCTCTACATACTGGTCTGACACTAGACCCCCCTCTACATAATGGTCTGACACTAGATTCCCCCCTCTACATAATGGTCTGACACTAGATTCCCCCCCCTCTACATACTGGTCTGACACTAGATCCCCCCTCTACATAATGGTCTGACACTAGATTCCCCCCCCTCTACATACTGGTCTGACACTAGATCCCCCCCTCTACATAATGGTCTGACACTAGATTCCCCCCTCTACATACTGGTCTGACACTAGATCCCCCCTCTACATAATGGTCTGACACTAGATTCCCCCCCCTCTACATACTGGTCTGACACGACCCCCCCCCCTCTACATAATGGTCTGACACTAGACCCCCCTCTACATAATGGTCTGACACTAGATCCCCCCCCTCTACATAATGGTCTGACACTAGACCCCCCCCTCTACATACTGGTCTGACACTAGATTCCCCCCCTCTACATAATGGTCTGACACTAGACCCCCCCTCTACATACTGGTCTGACACTAGATTCCCCCCCCTCTACATACTGGTCTGACACTAGATTCCCCCCACCTCTACATACTGGTCTGACACTAGACCCCCCTCTACATACTGGTCTGACACTAGACCCCCCCCCCTCTACATACTGGTCTGACACTAGACCCCCCCCCCTCTACATAATGGTCTGACACTAGATTCCCCCCTCTACATAATGGTCTGACACTAGATCCCCCCTCTACATACTGGTCTGACACTAGATTCCCCCCCTCTCCATACTGGTCTGACACTAGACCCCCCCCTCTACATAATGGTCTGACACTAGATTCCCCCTCTACATAATGGTCTGACACTAGACCCCCCCCCTCTACATAATGGTCTGACACTAGACCCCCCCCCCCTCTACATAATGGTCTGACACTAGACCCCCCCCCCTACATAATGGTCTGACACTAGACCCCCCCCCTCTACATAATGGTCTGACACTAGATTCCCCCCCCTACATAATGGTCTGACACTAGATTCCCCCCCTCTACATACTGGTCTGACACTAGACCCCCCCTCTACATACTGGTCTGACACTAGACCCCCCTCTACATAATGGTCTGACACTAGATTCCCCCCCCTCTACATAATGGTCTGACACTAGATTCCCCCCCTCTACATACTGGTCTGACACTAGATTCCCCCCTCTACATAATGGTCTGACACTAGACCCCCCTCTACATACTGGTCTGACACTAGATCCCCCCTCTACATAATGGTCTGACACTAGATCCCCCCTCTACATAATGGTCTGACACTAGATTTCCCCCCTACATAATGGTCTGACACTAGATCCCCCCCCCCTCTACATACTGGTCTGACACTAGATCCCCCCCCCCTCTACATACTGGTCTGACACTAGATCCCCCCTCTACATACTGGTCTGACACTAGATCCCCCCCCCCCCCCCCTCTACATAATGGTCTGACACTAGATTCCCCCCCCCCTCTACATACTGGTCTGACACTAGATTCCCCCCTCTACATAATGGTCTGACACTAGACCCCCCCTCTACATAATGGTCTGACACTAGATTCCCCCCCTCTACATAATGGTCTGACACTAGATCCCCCCTCTACATAATGGTCTGACACTAGATTCCCCCCTCTACATAATGGTCTGACACAAGATCCCCCCCACCCCTCTATATTCTGGTCTTGACGAGAAGGGGAAAAAAACTGTCGGAGGTTCTCTTCTGCACTGTTCAACCAATCCAGTACACGTGGAGGAGGAGTTAAGAGGACAATGAGGGGAAGGCTCTCTTTCCATTTCCACAGAAAACCACATTACCCGGTTGTTGAGAACTCGGTCAAGGCTAAATGTAATTGAACCGAGTCATGATCAAGGGCTATTCTACCGTGCTGTTGATAGGTGTATACAGTGGCAGTGAAATATTTGTACACACCAACTCATTCAAGAGTTTTTCCCTTTATTTTTGTTACTATTTTCTACATTTGTAGAATAATAGTGAAGACATCAAAACTATGAAATAACACATGGAATCATGTAGTGACCAAAAACAGTGTTAAAACAAATCCAAATATATTTTAGATTTGAGATTCTTCAAAGTATCCACCCTTTGCCTTGATGACAGCGTTGCACACTCTTGGCATTCTCTCAACCAGCTTCACCTGGAATGCTTTTTCCAACAGTCTTGAAGGAGTTCCCACGTATGCTTTTTCTTCACTCTGCGGTCCAACTCATCCCAAACCATCTCAATTGGATTGAGGTCGGGTGATTATGGAGGTCAGGACATCTGATGCAGCACTCCATCGTTCTCCTTCTTGGTCAAATAGCCCTTACACAGCCTGTAGGTGTGCACCATCACACCACCTCCTCCATGCTTCACGGTGGGAACCACACATGCAGAGATCATCCGTTCACCTACTCTGCGTCTCTCAAAGACATCACACCACCTCCTCCATGCTTCACGGTGGGAACCACACATGCAGAGATCATCCGTTTACCTACTCTGCGTCTCTCAAAGACATCACACCACCTCCTCCATGCTTCACGGTGGGAACCACACATGCAGAGATCATCCGTTTACCTACTCTGCGTCTCTCAAAGACATCACACCACCTCCTCCATGCTTCACGGTGGGAAATTTGGACTCATCAGACCAAAGGACAGATTTCCACCGGTCTAATGTCCATTGCTCGTGTTTCTTGACCCAAGCATGTCTCTTCTTCTTATTGGTGTCCTTTAGTAGTGGTTTCTTTGCAGCAATTCAACCATGAAGGCCTGATTTCATGCAGTCTGCTCTGAAGAGTTGATGTTGAGATGTGTCTGTTACTTGAACTCTGAAGCATTTATTTGGGCTACAATTTCTGAGGCTGGTAACTGAGGCTGGTATCCTTTGCAGCAGAGGTAATTCTGGGTCTTCCATTCCTGTAGCGGTCCTCGTGAGAGAGAGTTTCATCATATCGCTAGATGGTTTTTGCAACTGCAATTGAAGAAACTTTCTAAGTTCTTGAAATTTTCTGCATTTACTGAAACTACACTATTTTAGGGATTGACTGACCTTCATGTCTTAAAGTAATGATGGACTGTTGCTTCTTCTTTGCTTATTTGAGCTGTTCTTGCCAAAATATGGACTTGGTCTTTTACCAAATAGGGCTGTCTTCTGTATATACCACCCCTACCTTGTCACAACACATCTGATTGGCTCAAACGCAATAAGAAGGAAAGAAATTCCACAAATTAACTTTTAACAAGGCACAGCTGTTAATTGAAACCCATTCCAGGTGACTACTTCATGAAGCTGGTTAAGAGAATGCCACACAATGAGTGTGTAAAACTGTCAAGGCAAAGGGTGGCTACTTTGAAGAATCTGAAATTAAATAGATTTGGATTTGTTTACCACTTTTTGGGTTACTACATGATTCCATATGTGTTATTTCATACTTTAGATGTCTTCACTAGTATTCTACAAATGTAGAAAATAGGAAAAACAAAGAAAACCCTTGAATGAGTCCAAAATGTTGACTGGTTAAATTAAACCGAGACAACGACAACCAAGTGACAGTATGCTATGGCCTCTTCGGCCTCAAAAACATGGCTATACAGTCTAATCATGTCTGTGGGTGTTTGAGGGGTTGAATCAACCTGTTTGTACTGTATACTATACAGTCTGTGGGTGTTTGTACTGTATACTATACAGTCTGTGGGTGTCTGAATCAACCTGTTTGTACTGTATACTATACAGTCTGTGGGTGTCTGAATCAACCTGTTTGTACTGTATACTATACAGTCTGTGGGTGTCTGAATCAACCTGTTTGTACTGTATACTATACAGTCTGGGGTGTCTGAATGTACTGTATACTATACAGTCTGTGGGTGTTTGTACTGTATACTATACAGTCTGGGTGTGTGTACTGTATACTATACAGTCTGGGTGTGTGTACTGTATACTATACAGTCTGTGGGTGTTTGACTGTATACTATACAGTCTGTGGGTGTGTGACTGTATACTATACAGTCTGTGGGTGTTTGACTGTATACTATACAGTCTGTGGGTGTGTGTACTGTATACTATACAGTCTGTGGGTGTGTGTACTGTATACTATACAGTCTGTGGGTGTGTGTACTGTATACTATACAGTCTGTGGGTGTGTGTACTGTATACTATACAGTCTGTGGGTGTGTGTACTGTATACTATACAGTCTGTGGGTGTGTGTACTGTATACTATACAGTCTGTGGGTGTTTGACTGTATACTATACAGTCTGTGGGTGTGTGTACTGTATACTATACAGACTGTGGGTGTTTGTACTGTTTACTATACAGTCTGTGGGTGTTTGTACTGTATACTATACAGTCTGTGGGTGTTTGTACTGTATACTATACAGTCTGTGGGTGTTTGTACTGTATACTATACAGTCTGTGGGTGTTTGTACTGTATACTATACAGACTGTGGGTGTTTGTACTGTATACTATATAGTCTGTGGGTGTTTGTACTGTATACTATACAGTCTGGGCGTCTGAGGGGCTGAATCAGCCTGTTTGTACTGTATACTATACAGTCTGTGGGTGTTTGTACTGTATACTATACAGACTGTGGGTGTTTGTACTGTACACTATACAGTCTGTGGGTGTTTGTACTGTATACTATACAGTCTGTGGGTGTTTGTACTGTATACTATACAGACTGTGGGTGTTTGTACTGTATACTATATAGTCTGTGGGTGTTTGTACTGTATACTATACAGTCTGTGGGTGTTTGAATCAAGGTGCTTTTTCAAATCAAATCAAAGCAAATTTTATTTGTCACATACACGTGGTTAGCAGATGTTAATGCGAGTGTAGCGAAATGCTTGTGCTTCTAGTTCCGACAATGCAGTGATAACCAACCAGTAATCTAACTAACAATTCCAAAACTACTGTCTTATACACAGTGTAAGGGGATAAGGAACATGTACATAAGGATATATGAATGAGTGATGGTACAGAGCAGCATGCTTGTGCTTCTAGTTCCGACAATGCAGTGATAACCAACCAGTAATCTAACTAACAATTCCAAAACTACTGTCATTATGTTTCTGTTCTGAGTGATGGTACAGAGCAGCATGCTTGTGCTTCTCGGCATTAACCAACCAGTAATAATAACAATTCCAAAACTACTTTTATTTTAAGGAACATGTACATAAGATATATGGAGTGATGGTTTTGTTCCGACAATGCAGTGATAACCAACCAGTATGCACAGTGTAAGGGGATAAGGAACATGTACATAAGGATTTTTATAACTGTTTATGTTTCTGTTCTTGACTGATTGTAATAATAATACGTTTTATTTTAAGAGATGGTGATTTTGATGCCTTTTACTGTTTCCGAGATAGATTATTTTTCTTTCCCCCTCGCTCTAGAACCCAAAACTATTAACACAAAACAAACTTCCTGAAATCCAGACTGCCCCAACTCAGGTTCCTTGAGAATTCATTTTTGATAGCATTTACACTAACTATAGCAATATTTAAATGAGCTCCCAATGCATATCAATTGCAACGGCTTTTTGATAATTATGTAAACTCAGCAACAACCAAAGAAACGTCCTATCATCCTAACTGTCAACTGCGTTTATTTTCAGCAAACTTAACATGTGTAAATATTTGTATGAACAGAACAAGATTCAACAACTGAGACATAAACTGAAAAAGTTCCACAGACATGTGACTAACAGAAATGGAATAATGTGTCCCTGAACATAGTGGGGTGTCAAAATCAAAAGAAAGTCAGTATCTGGTGTGGCCACCAGCTGCATTAAGTACTGCAGTGCATCTCCTCCTCATTTACTGCACCGGATTTGCCTGTTTGTACTGTGAGATGTTACCTCACTCTTCCACCAAGGCACCTGCAAGTTCCTGGACATTTCTGGGGGGAATGGCCCTAGCCCTCACCCTCCGATCCAACAGGTCCCAGATGTGCTCAATGGGATTGAGATCCGGTCTCTTCACTGGCCATGGCAGAACACTGACATTCCTGTCTTGCAGGAAATCACACACAGAACGAGCAGTATGTCTGGTGGCATTGTCATTCTGAAGGGTCATGTCAGGATGAGCCTGCAGGAAGGGTACCACATGAGGGAGAAGGATATCTTCCCTGGAACGCACAGCATTGAGATTGCCTGCAATGACAACAAGCTCAGTCCGATAATGCTGTGACACCACCCCAGACCATGACGGACCCTCCACCTCCAAATCGATCCCGCTCCAGAGTACAGGCCTCGGCGTAATGCTCATTCCTTCGACGATGAGCGCGAATCCGACCATCACCCCTGGGGAGACAAAACCGCGACTCGTCAGTGAAGAGCACTTTCTGCCAGTCCTGTCTGGTCCAGCGACGGTGGGTTTGTGCCCATAGGCGACGTTGTAGCCGGTGATGTCTGGTGAGGACCTGCCTTACAACAGGCCTACAAGACCTGAGTCCAGCCTCTCTCAGCCTATTGTGGACAGTCTGAGCAGTGATGGAGGGATTGTGCATTCCTGGTGTAACTCGGTCAGTTGTTGTTGCCATCCTGTATCTGTCCTGCTGGTGTGATGTTCGGATGTACCGATTCTGTGCAGGTGTTGTTACATGTGGTCTGCCACTGCGAGGGCGATCAGCTGTCCGTCCTGTCTCCCTGCAACGCTGTCTTAGGCGTCTCACAGTACGGACATTGCAATTTATTGCCCTGGCCACATCTGCAGTCCTCATGCCTCTTTGCAGCATGCCTAAGGCACGTTCACGCAGATGAGCAGGGACCCTGGGCATCTTTCTTTTGGTGTTAATCAGAGTCGGTAGAAAGGTCTCTTTAGTGTCCTAAGTTTTCATAACTGTGACCTTAATTGCCTACCGTCTGTAAGCTGTTAGTGTCTTAACGACCGTTCCACAGGTGCATGTTCATTAATAGTTTATGATTCATTAAACAAGCATTGGGAAACAGTGTTCAAACCCTTTACAATGACAATCTGTGAAGTTATTTGGATTTTTACTAATCACTTTTTAAAGACAGGGTCCTTTTTTTGCTGAGTTTAGTTCTCTTCTCTCTGAGTAGGTGTGTCCAATCTCTCTCTCTCTCTCTCTCTCTGAGTAGGTGTGTCCAATCTTTCTCTCTCTCTCTCTCTCTGAGTAGGTGTGTCCAATCTCTCTCTCTCTCTCTCTCTCTCTGAGTAGGTGTGTCCAATCTTTCTCTCTCTCTCTCTCTGAGTAGGTGTGTCCAATCTTTCTCTCTCTCTCTCTCTGAGTAGGTGTGTCCAATCTTTCTCTCTCTCTCTGAGTAGGTGTGTCCAATCTTTCTCTCTCTCTCTGAGTAGGTGTGTCCAATCTTTCTCTCTCTCTGAGTAGGTGTTTCTTTTGTCTGAAGAATATGTGCACGACTTGAAGGTGCCAACAAATTGTATAGTCATAATAAGATTGGAACACACTTTTCATCTCACATTCATCTTGTCCGTCTATGACAAAGTGTTTTTTGTTTTGTTTTTAAAAATCTATGAATTATTTTAGATTACTTTAATCAAGTTGGCTATAAATCGATCTCTGAAAGTGACGATACCACTCTCCTGCGGGCGCTATGATATAAGGATTGCAGGCATGTGCTTTGTCATTCAAATCAAATGTATTTATAAAGCCCTTCGTACATCAGCTGATATCTCAAAGTGCTGTACAGAAACCCAGCCTAAAACCCCAAACCCCTAACCTCATTGGCTGTGAGGTAAGGTTCAGTCAAAAGTTAATGGTTAAAATAAATAAAATTTAAAAAACTATCGATTCCCAGTCGGAAGAGCAAATGAAATGGAATGAGGGACAGCCCAGCTTCAAATGGTGTCAGATTTCATATCCTACATCAGACAGGCTGAGAATGTAAACCTGTCTGTCTCCCGACCACAAAATGTCCTTCAGTAGAAGGAGGGTGGTAAATTCGAAACAGAACCGTGTCGCCTGATTGGTTGAGCCTTACTGAATGCGTGATGTCACACACAGCCGTCTGTAGGGTTGCCATGTCAGATATTTTCCTGAATTTTGGGGCTACTTTGGAAAACTATCTTGCAGGTAAAACATGTATTGGTCGCGGGTTGTAGGTTTTTTTTGGGGGGGAGCTATTTCTATATTGTACTTTGGACACCATGGCATTTCTCTTTAAAAAAGAAAGAGATATATTAATTTCTCTGTGACTTGCTACTGCTACTTGCTACTACTATCAGGCAGTGAGGAAGCTGTTACTGATTATGTATGAAACGCCGTTTGGGGCTTTGCATGTCAAATAACATTTTGATAACGCTACAAAAAAAAAAAAAAAAGCTTATTTAACGCGTCAAATAGTTAAATAATTGTTTTAATTTGACACGACAAAATAACACAAATTATATTATGGAATGTTGTGTGTAATGAATTTCAGTAGCACTGTCCAAAAAATAGTCTGCAAACAAGAAAACATCAGCCACAAATGATGTGTTTACAATATCGGGTTGGTTTAATAAGGCATTATTTGGTTAGATAGGTACTAAGATAGCTTTATCTAGCACCAATACAACCAGCCTGAAAACAAAGACCAGTAGAAACTTGCAAAAATAAATAGCTATCTAACTGCTTAACCCTGTTGCCCAAAGCTATAACGTTATAAGCAGCCAGCTAACTTCATCTGGCGAGGGAGGCTCG
This sequence comes from Oncorhynchus gorbuscha, assembly GCF_021184085.1. NCBI lineage: Eukaryota > Metazoa > Chordata > Actinopteri > Salmoniformes > Salmonidae > Oncorhynchus > Oncorhynchus gorbuscha. Next base: position 3,980,251 of record NC_060178.1, on the reverse strand, counting down.
ACCGGACCGGCGTATGTGTTGTGAAGCTAGACACAGTAAGGATTAAGCACAATATGGGAATTTGCGGTTTGCCTTTCAAAATAAAAGTACCTCTTTGAAAGTGATGCAGAAGGTTCAAATGTGTGAAATCATATCATATTTAGACTAGATAATGTTAAACAAGGTTGGAATGTGAAGTAATGAAATGGGGTATCAGTCTACTCAATAACCAATATATTTTTTTCCTAACGTCCTGAGACTTATCAGACTCCAAAACATCCACGCAAGTATTGGTTTTTCCTCTGGAACAATGTTCAATACACATAGTAGGTTGACAATAAATGTGGCTCAATTCAGTTGTTTCAGAGTCCCGCAATAAGAGCTACGACGCTAATGTTCTCTGGGTGTCAGTGTGAGGAAGTGAGAGGGTGTGTCTGTGTGTGTCAGAGGAAGTGAGTGGGTGAGAGGGTGTGTCTGTGTGTGTCAGAGGAAGTGAGAGGGTGTGTCAGAGGAAGTGAGAGGGTGTGTCTGTGTGTCAGAGGAAGTGAGAGGGTGTGTCTGTGTGTGTCAGAGGAAGTGAGTGGGTGAGAGGGTGTGTCTGTGTGTGTCAGAGGAAGTGAGTGGGTGAGAGGGTGTGTCTGTGTGTGTCAGAGGAAGTGAGTGGGTGAGAGGGTGTGTCTGTGTGTGTCAGAGGAAGTGAGTGGGTGAGAGGGTGTGTCTGTGTGTGTCAGAGGAAGTGAGTGGGTGAGAGGGTGTGTCTGTGTGTGTCAGAGGAAGTGAGTGGGTGAGAGGGTGTGTCTGTGTGTGTCAGAGGAAGTGAGTGGGTGAGAGGGTGTGTCTGTGTGTGTCAGAGGAAGTGAGTGGGTGAGAGGGTGTGTCGGTGAGGGAGGGAGAGTGTAGGCTGTGTGGGTGAGAGGGTGTGTCTGTGAGGGAGGGAGAGTGTAGGCTGTGTGGGTGAGAGGGTGTGTCTGAGGGAGGGAGAGTGTAGGCTGTGTGTGTCAAAGGAAGTGAGAGGGTGTGTCTGTGAGGGAGGGAGAGTGTAGGCTGTGTGTGAGAGAGGAAGTGAGAGGGTGTGTCTGTGAGGGAGGGAGAGTGTAGGCTTTGTGTGAGAGAGGAAGTGAGAGGGTGTGTCTGTGAGGGAAGGAGAGTGTAGGCTGTGTGTGAGAGAGGAAGTGAGAGGGTGTGTCTGTGAGGGAGGGAGAGTGTAGGCTGTGTGTGAGAGAGGAAGTGAGAGGGTGTGTGTGAGGGAGGGAGAGTGTAGGCTTTGTGTGAGAGAGGGAAGTGAGAGGGTGTGTGTGAGGGAGGGAGAGTGTAGGCTTTGTGTGAGAGAGGAAGTGAGAGGGTGTGTCTGTGAGGGAGGGAGAGTGTAGGCTTTGTGTGAGAGAGGAAGTGAGAGGGTGTCTGTGAGGGAGGGAGAGTGTAGGCTGTGTGTGAGAGAGGAAGTGAGAGGGTGTGTGTGAGGGAGGGAGAGTGTAGGCTTTGTGTGAGAGAGAAGTGAGAGGGTGTGTGTGTGAGGGGAGGGAGAGTGTAGGCTGTGTGTGAGAGAGGAAGTGAGAGGGTGTGTGTGAGGGAGGGAGAGTGTAGGCTTTGTGTGAGAGAGGAAGTGAGAGGGTGTGTGTGAGGGAGGGAGAGTGTAGGCTGTGTGTGAGAGAGGAAGTGAGAGGGTGTGTGTGAGGGAGGGAGAGTGTAGGCTTTGTGTAAAAGTACTCTGAATAATAGGCTACAGATGGTCTCATAAGCCCAAGTGCGTTTTCCCCCATGCAGATCATTATGCTTTTACACTCCCCGGACAGTTTATTAGGTACACCTATCTTCGGTACACGGATTCTACAAGATGTTGTTCATTGCTCAATTGGTATCAAAGGGACCACCGTCACCAGCCTGTAACAGGCAGGATGGGTCCATGGACTTATGCTGCGTCCTGACAACGTACAAGATGTTACGCCCTTGGTGCAGTCACAGCTCTCAGGCACCTGCGCTGGCACATGGGAACTCACTCGAACACTGTCCCCAAGTACCCAATTTACAATAGTTACCCTAGCTAGCGAGCTCAATTTAAAAAACGTTTTAACATACAATATGTACAATATAAATATTTAACAAAACTTATGCAACCATAACAGCACATTGTGTAACAATTCCACAGTTTTATATTGAAAAATAGTGGAGCAAAAGGCACAGGGCAATATACCTCGCTGACTGAAGGTCAGGCTAGAGAACAATAGGAGCTAGCTGAATGTCAGACAGAGAACATTAGGAGCTAGCTGAAGGTCAGACAGAGAACAATAGGAGCTAACTGAAGGTCAGGCCAGAGAGAACAATAGGAGCTTGCTGAAGGTCAGACAGAGAACAATTGGAGCTAGCTGAAGGTCAGACAGAACAATAGGAGCTAACTGAAGGTCAGACAGAGAACAATAGGAGCTAACTGAAGGTCAGACTGAGAACAATAGGTTCTAGCTGAAGGTCAGACAGAGAACAATAGGAGCTAGCTGAAGGTCAGACAGAGAACAATAGGAGCTAACTGAAGGTCAGACAGAGAACAATAGGAGCTAACTGAAGGTCAGACAGAACAATAGGTTCTAGCTGAAGGTCAGACAGAGAACAATAGGAGCTAGCTGAAGGTCAGACAGAGAACAATAGGAGCTAACTGAAGGTCAGACTGAGAACAATAGGAGCTAACTGAAGGTCAGGTCAGAGAGAACAATAGGAGCTAACTGAAGGTCAGGTCAGAGAGAACAATAGGAGATAACTGAAGGTCAGACTGAGAACAATAGGAGCTAACTGAAGGTCAGGCCAGAGAGAACAATAGGAGCTTGCTGAAGGTCAGACAGAGAACAATTGGAGCTAGCTGAAGGTCAGACAGAACAATAGGAGCTAACTGAAGGTCAGACAGAGAACAATAGGAGCTAACTGAAGGTCAGGCTAGAGAGAACAATAGGAGCTAACTGAAGGTCAGACAGAGAGAACAATAGGAGCTAACTGAAGGTCAGACTGAGAACAATAGGAGCTAACTGAAGGTCAGACAGAGAACAATAGGAGCTAGCTGAAGGTCAGGCAGAGAACAATAGGAGCTAACTGAAGGTCAGACAGAACAATAGGAGCTAACTGAAGGTCAGACAGAGAACAATAGGAGCTAACTGAAGGTCAGGCTAGAGAGAACAATAGGAGCTAACTGAAGGTCAGGCCAGAGAACAATAGGAGCTTGCTGAAGGTCAGACAGAGAACAATGGGAGTTAGCTGAAGGTCAGACAGAGAACAATAGGAGCTAGCTGAAGGTCAGACAGAGAACAATAGGAGCTAACTGAAGGTCAGGCAGAGAACAATAGGAGCTAACTGAAGGTCAGGCCAGAGAACAATAGGAGCTAACTGAAGGTCAGACAGAGAACAATAGGAGCTAGCTGAAGGTCAGACAGAGAACAATAGGAGCTAACTGAAGGTCAGGCAGAGAACAATAGGAGCTAACTGAAGGTCAGGCCAGAGAACAATAGGAGCTAACTGAAGGTCAGGCCAGAGAACAATAGGAGCCAGCTGAAGGTCTATTTGCTAAATCCAGCTGAAGGTCTATTTGCTAAATCCTGAAATGTTTATTTGCTAAATCCACTTCAATCAGTGTAGATGAAGGGGAGGAGACAGGTTAAAGAAGGATGTTTAAACCTTGAGACATGGATTGTGTATGTGTGTCATTCAGAGGGTGAACGGACAAGACAAACGATTTAAGTGCCTTTGAACGGGTGCGCACCGGTTTGTGAACAGTTTCCTGTGTGTATCAAGAATGGTCCACATCCCAAAAGGACATCCAGCCAACTTAACACAACTGTGGGAAGCATTGAAGTCAACATGGGGCCAGCATCCCTGTGGAACGCTTTCAACACCTTGTAGAGTCAACATGGACCAGCATCCCTGTGGAACGCTTTCAACACCTCGTAGAGTCAACATGGACCAGCATCCCTGTGGAACGCTTTCAACACCTTGTAGAGTCAACATGGACCAGCATCCCTGGAGTCAACATGGGCCAGCATCCCTGTGGAATGCTTTCAACACCTTGTAGAGTCCACGCCCCGACGAGTTGAGGCTGTTCTGAGGACAAAACAGGAAATGAAGTAGAATCAAAACTTGTATCTCATTATGGTAAGTGGTAAAATATTTTGAGTTTTTTTATGATATATATATATATATATAGTCAATATAGATAGTTAATGTATTGGCTTAGAAGAGTCTTTACCTGTATCTCAACGGACCATTAAAGGAAATCACACTACAAACGATGTCCTTTCGGTGGGGAGCCGAAAGAATCTTCATGAACACGGGAAACTGTTGAGCGTGAAAAAAACAAAAACAGCAACGTTGCAGTTCTTGACTCAAACCGGTGCACCTGGCACCTACTACCGTACCCCCGTTCAAAGGCACTTCAATCGTTTGTCTTGTCCATTCTGAATGGCACACGCTCACAAGCCATGTCTCAATTCTCTCAAGGCTTAAAAATCTTTAACCCGTTTCCTCCCCTTCATCTACATGTCTCCTCCCCCTTCATCTACATGTCTCCTCCCCTTCATCTACATGTCTCCTCCCCTTCATCTACATGTCTCCTCTCCTTCATCTACATGTCTCCTCCCCTTCATCTACATGTCTCCTCTCCTTCATCTACATGTCTCCTCCCCTTCATCTACATGTCTCCTCTCCTTCATCTACATGTCTCCTCCCCTTCATCTACATGTCTCCTCACATTCATCTACATGTCTCCTCCCCCTTCATCTACATGTCTCCTCCCCCTTCATCTACATGTCTCCTCTCCTTCATCTACATGTCTCCTCCCCTTCATCTACATGTCTCCTCACCTTCCTCTACATGTCTCCTCTCCTTCATCTACATGTCTCCTCTCCTTCATCTACATGTCTCCTCCCCTTCATCTACATGTCTCCTCTCCTTCATCTACATGTCTCCTCCCCTTCATCTACATGTCTCCTCCCCTTCCTCTACATGTCTCCTCTCCTTTATCTACAATGATTCAAGTGACATCAATATGGGATCATAGCTCCTCCCAGAGCGCTAAGAACCTTGGCGTGATCCTGGACAACACCCTGTCGTTATCAACTAACATCAAGGCGGTGGCCCGTTCCTGTAGGTTCATGCTCTACAACATCCGTAGAGTACGACCCTGCCTCACACAGGAAGCGGCGCAGGTCCTAATCCAGGCACTTGTCATCTCCCGTCTGGATTACTGCAACTCGCTGTTGGCTGGGCTCCCTGCCTGTGCCATTAAACCCTACAACTCATCCAGAACGCCGCAGCCCGTCTGGTGTTCAACCTTCCCAAGTTCTAATAATAATAATAATAATATATGCCAAGTTCTCTCACGTCACCCCGCTCCTCCGCTCTCTCCACTGGCTTCCAGTTGAAGCTCGCATCCGCTACAAGTCCATGGTGCTTGCCTACGGAGCTGTGAGGGGAACGGCACCTCAGTACCTCCAGGCTCTGATCAGGCCCTACACCCAAACAAGGGCACTGCGTTCATCCACCTCTGGCCTGCTCGCCTCCCTACCACTGAGGAAGTACAGTTCCCGCTCAGCCCAGTCAAAACTGTTCGCTGCTCTGGCCCCCCAATGGTAGAACAAACACCCTCACGACGCCAGGACAGCGGAGTCAATCACCACCTTCCGGAGACACCTGAAACCCCACCTCTTTAAGGAATACCTAGGATAGGATAAAGTAATCCTTCTCACCCCCCCCCCTTAAAAGATTTAGATGCACTATTGTAAAGTGGCTGCTCCACTGGATGTCATAAGGTGAACGCACCAATTTGTAAGTCGCTCTGGATAAGAGCGTCTGCTAAATGACTTAAATGTAAATGTAAATGATAGCTTTCACCTGGTCAGTCTGTGTCATGGGAAGAGCAGGTGTTCTTAATGTTTTGTCCACTCAGTGTAAACGTTTGTAAACTTACCATTAAAAAGTACCAAGATGATTGAGTGTCCGTTAAGTTAGTTGTACCATGATATTTGCAGTCTTGAGCATACGGTAACTGCATAAATCTCCAATTGTCCTCAAAATATTCACTAAAACCTTGTTCCATGTTGGGTTGTCGTTCCAGTGACTGGCCCCTGTACACATGGCTCCCAGATTCTTTGATAGATTGGGACAAGAGTGATAGATTGGGACAAGAGTGACAGATTGGGACAAGAGTGATAGATTGGGACAAGAGTGACAGATTGGGACAAGAGTGATAGATTGGGACAAGAGTGATAGATTGGGACAAGAGTGATAGATTGGGACAAGAGTGATAGATTGGGAC